>NW_027315746.1:31841340-32138840 GCF_026437365.1 Eucyclogobius newberryi | reverse complement strand
ATGGTTATGTAATGGCATCTATGGCAAGACAAGACAAGTGATACATATTATGTTTTCATACTTTGTGGGGACATTATTACATTGATTGCATGAATTCATCTTAGCCATAATTACCATTCCCCTGACCTAAATAACCTACCTACAATCAACCTATATCTGAACTGTAAACCATGTCGTAGAGCTAATCTTTAAGGAACCCGGATCGGAACATGATTGACTGTGTCCAAATTTCAGCTCCAAAAATGTGATGAGAACGCGTTAGTGTTTGGTCCCACATGAGAATGACCAGGAGTCTGTTATGGCGCCACCTGCTGGACGCTCAGGCAAACCCAGACAGAAAATGGTGTCAATTTCTCTGTAACACAACACCACAGGGAGAGCAGATGGGACAGAGGGGGAGACTGCAGCAGACTCACGTGCACACACACACACACACACACACACACACACACACACACACACAGACACAGACACAGACACACCCACACAGACACAGACACAGACACACAGACACAGACACAGACACACAGACACACAGACACACACACACACACACACACACACACACACACAGACACACACACACACACACACACACACAGACACGCACACACACACACACACACACACACACACACAGACACACACAGACACACACACACACACACACACACGAAGCAGTAACTGAGACAGGGCAGAGCAGAGGTGAACAGTCCGCCTGCAGCACCCGCAAAGGCAGAGCACCCATGGCTGCAGTGTCACCGCGCATATCTGCAAGGCTCTAGCTCCATCTGGTGGACAAGACAGCAATTTCAGGATCAGAGTCAAAAAAGGTTTCTTGCCTCTTCTACAATGAATAATAACAAAACAACCTATATAAAAAAAAGAAATATTAAAAAAAATAAATCTGCTATAGGATAGAATTAAAAACAGGCTTACCATGTACACATCATTTACAGTTGAATTTACATATGTAGTGCAGAAAATGAACAGAGCAGTGAGTGATGGATTAAATTATAGTTAAAGTGACAGTGTTTAAGAAGTGTTCATGAGTGCAACGGCAGAGGGGAAAACAATGTTCTTGTGGCGGAAGGTTCTAGCCTCCTGCCTGAGGGGAGTGGCCTCCTGCCTGAGGGGAGTGGCTCAAATAGTCCGTGTCCAGGGTGAGAAGGGTCGGCTGTGATCCGACCTGCTCGTCCCCAGAGTTCTGTTCATTCTCGTTCGCATGTTGTTCACGCTCCTTTGGGGAGTGTTTCTGTCTCAAAGGTCTGGTTCTGCTGCTCCAGTGATGACTGAACCTTAGATGCCTCATCCCTGGACGCCCCTCACCTGCCTGGACGCCCCTCACCTGCCTGGATGCCCCTCACCTGCCTGGACGCCCCTCACCTGCCTGGACGCCCCTCACCTGCCTGGATGACCTCACCTGCCTGGATGACCTCACCTGCCTGGATGACCTCTCATATAGAAGAGCCTATGTCCCTCTGTCTCGAGTGTTTCTGGCTCTACAGTCGCTATCTGCAAATGGATCAGTATCAGTCATGGACCATCTACAGCAGGCATGTCCAAACTACGGCCCGGGGGCCAAATGCGGCCCACAGACCAATTTTTGTTGGCCCTCTGGCTTCCTGCCAAGTTGGTCCAAACAACAAAAAGTAGTACTTTTACTGTAAAATTGGAAGAATTCAAGCATTTTTATGTGATAACAACCTATTATTAATGTCCCGAGTATTATTAAAGGTGTGGATGCTCATCGAACAGTGCCAAATGCAACATTTTTAAGTATTCACTTTCAAATTCAACGTTGTCGGGTTGTTTGTGGCCCTCTGCTCCATATAAGTTTCAAAATGTGGCCCTCGGTGAAAAAAGTTTGGACACCCCTGATCTACAGCCTCTCCATCCTGATTTAGTCCTGGTTCAGTCCTGGTTTAGTCCTAGTTCTGTCCTGCTTCAGTCCTGGTTCAGTCCTGGTTTAGTCCTGGTTCGGTCTTGGTTTAGTCCTGGTTTAGTCCTGGTTTAGTCCTGGTTTAGTCCTGGTTCAGTCCTGGTTCAGTCCTGCTTCAGTCCTGGTTCAGTCCTGGTTCAGTCCTGGTTCAGTCCTGCTTCAGTCCTGGTTCAGTCCTGGTTCAGTCCTGGTTCAGTCCTGTTTCAGTCCTGGTTTAGTCCTGGTTTAGTCCTGGTTCTGTCCTGGTTAAGTCCTGGTTTAGTCCTGGTTCAGTCCTGGTTCTGTCCTTGTTAAGTCCTGGTTTAGTCCTGGTTCAGTCCTGGTTCTGTCCTTGTTAAGTCCTGGTTTAGTCCTGGTTCAGTCCTGGTTTAGTCCTGGTTCAGTCCTGGTTCTGTCCTTGTTAAGTCCTGGTTTAGTCCTGGTTCAGTCCTGGTTCTGTCCTTGTTAAGTCCTGGTTTAGTCCTGGTTCAGTCCTGGTTTAGTCCTGCTTCAGTCCTGGTTCAGTTCTGGTTTAGTCCCGGGGGTAAGAAAGAGGAGAGAGACACACACATGATTCACAGATATCAGTTTGTTAATCTAGCATTGACCACTAGTTTATGCTAGATTGTGTCGGCTGTGATTGATCATTCAAAACATTTGGAACAGGTTTAACCTGGACATCATTCTCAATCTGCAGAACTAGTCTGAAAACTTGGATATATCCTACTCGGAGTAGTCCCTCCCCACCGGGCAGAACCTCCTTATAATTGCCTGTCCTGTTTATCTATTTGTTAGTACTGTTTTAAGTTAAACTTTAAACAGCGAAACTTTAAACTGTACTAACAAATAGATACTTTATCTAGTTATACTAACAAATAGATAAACAGTACTGTATTTTTAAAAAAAAATCCCTCTTTAAACAAAAATGGAGGTTTAAGGTTAAATTTACCCATAATATAGCAACATTTTGAAGCCATCTGTTGGGATCAGCCCTGGCCAATCAGATGCTAATCAGGTACTCATCAGTAATGAAGGAGCTGCAGACGGCTAACAATTTGATTAGTTTCAGAGGAAACTTTAAACAGTACTAACAAATCATCAGGAGGTTGCGCCCGGTGGGCGGGGCTTACGCAGTTCAGAGTAGGATAAATATGAGAGTTCAAAACAGTGTCCTGAATATTATTTCACATTTTTAAAGCATAATACATTGCATTAGATAACATATTTTCACAGTAGTTTGGACCCTTTATTCAAATTGCAATATTTTTTTTTTATTTGCAATTGAATAATTCATTATAAATATTTGTTTTGAATTGCATCTTGTAACTTCCATCCGTCTATCTTATTCTGCTTATCCAGGACCGGGTCGCGGGAGCAGTATTCTAAGCAGGGACTCCCAGACTTCCCTCACTCCAGACACTTTCTCCAACTCGTCCGGGGGGATCCCGACTGCGGCAAGAAATTCTGTCCATAAAAACAATGAACAGAACTGGTGACAAAGGGCAGCCCTGGGGGACTCCAACATGCACTGGGAACAGGTCTGACTTACTGCCGGCAATGCGAACACAGCTCCTGCTCCGGTCATACAGGGACCGGACAGCCCTGAGCAAAGGGCCCCGAACCCCGTACTCCCAGAGCACCCCCCAAAGGACACCCCGAGGGACACGGTCGAAAGCCTTCTCCAGATTCATAAAGCACATGTGGGCAAACTCCCATGAACCCCTGAGCACCCGATGGAGAGTCTAGAGCTGATCTTGCAACTTCACAATTTAAATGGAAAAGTTTCATTATAATAGGAATTCACACTTTGAGTAAAATTATAGTAAGTTGCAAGTCATATGCGCGGGATTTTAGATTTTAGCCCTTATCCCTGAGACCGGTTCTCTTTACAGTGCTTTGAACAGTTCTTTTAGCGGTGGATTACATTTAGGACCACTCTCCCCACCAAATGTAGTTTCTGTTCCCATTGAATCCAACGGAGAAAATATTTTTTTAAGCTACACACACATGCTATATATCGTTGGAAAGCACATTTCTTTTCCCAACACAACTTTATATTGCATTTATTTCATTCCTACTGTGTAACCCAAAAGAGCAATATAGGGCAATGAAACAAAACACAATGATGGTTTTCTTGCCTTTATGCAGGCTGTGGGGGCTCAATTGTGGGTTGGTTGGTCTAGTTTTACCCCCAAAAATCCCAATTTTAGGAATAGGCACTCAAGCACTCCCCAAACCCCCCATTGAACTTGCACTGTGAAAAGGCCCCAAAAAGCTAACTTTGAAGCTAACTTGCTCATTAGCTATAGACCTCAGTAAGCGAGAGGGAGTGTACGGTGTGATCAGATCAAGGATGTACAGAGGCACCTGACCATTTAAAGCTCTAAAAATCAGAACTAGAATTTTAAACTGTATCCGGTACGAGACCGGCTCCAGTGAAGGGCTTTGAGAATGGTTGAAATGTGGGCCCTTCTATTTGTGCGAGTTAAGATCCTTGCTGCAGAGTTCTGGACCAGCTGCAGACGAGATAGCTCCTTCCTCTTCATCTGCTACCTCTTCCCCCTTGGTCACATCCTCCGCCAACTCAACCTGGACTTCCACTGCTACGCTGACGACACCCAGATATACCTCACCACCATATCCACCCAAAACCCTCCCCTCAGCCACATCGAAACCTGCATCTCTACAATAAAATCATGGCTCACTCTCAACTTCCTCAAACTGAACAGTGACAAAACAGAGCTTCTCCTCATTGGCACCAAATCCACTCTCAATAAAACTGGTCCCTTTTCACTCAGCATCGACACCTCGACCATCGCCCCCTCTACCCTGGTACGCAATCTCGGTGTCATCATGGACCCCACCCTCTCCTTCACTCCCCATGTCAGCCACATCGTCAAGACCTCATACTTCCACCTCCGCCGCATCGCCAAAATCCGACACTGCCTCACCCTCCCCGCTGCTGAATCCCTCATCCATGCCTTCATCTCCTCCCGCCTTGACTACTGCAACTCCCTCCTCACTGGCATCTCCTCCCATTCCCTCCATAGACTCCAAATGGTCCAAAACTCCGCTGCCCGCCTCTTCACCCAAACCCGCCTCCTCACCCACACCCGCCTCCTCACCCACACCCGGTCCCGTGAACACATCACTCCCGTTCTCCGCTCTCTCCACTCTCTCCCCATCAAGCACCGCATAAACTTCAAAATACTCCTCCTCACCTTCAAAGCTCTTCACCACCGAGCCCCCCCTACCTGTCTGACCTCCTCATCCCCCACCGCCCCTCCCCAGCCCTCCGCTCCTCCTCCACCGCCCCTCCCCAGCCCTCCGCTCCTCCCCCACCGCCCCTCCCGAGCTCTCCGGTCCTCCTCCTCTCTCACCCTGACTGCACCAACATCCCGACTCAAAACCTTTGGTGACAGAGCGTTCTCCCGAGCAGCACCCCAACTCTGGAACTCCCTCCCCCAACCTGTCCGCCACTCTCTCTCGCTCACAACATTTAAATCCCGCCTAAAAAACATACCTCTTCACCCAAGCCTATGACCTACCCTACCCTTAGCCTCCTCTACCCCACTGTCTACTCTTCCTCCCCCTGTTACATCCCCATCACTTGTTTATTTTAACTGTGCATTATTGTGTATTGTACGTGCTGTCCCCCCCTGTCTGTAAATACCCCCCCATTTTTGTATATGTCAAAGCGTCTTTGGGTCCCTGAAAAGGGAATATGAATAAAAATATTTATTATATTATTATTATTGTTATTGTTTAAGCAGGAAAACAAACTGTTACAATAGTCTAAACGTGAAGACACAAATGCATGAATTATAACTTCCAGGTCATTTTGAGACACCATTTTCCTGAGCTTAGAGATTTTCCTCAACTGAAAGAAACAGTTCCTCGTCAACAGCTTGGAGTGGTGCTCTAAAGACATGTCTTTGTCAAAGATAACACCCAAGTTTCTAAGACTTGGTTTTACAGTCTGGCCTAAGACACCCAAGTACTGGTTTATCCCTGGAATGGCATCATCAGGGGCAATAATCAGAGTTTCTGTTTTGTCTGCATTTAGCTGCAAGGAGTTTTTGCTCAGCCATTGTTTTATTTGCACTAAACAACTGACCAAGGAGTTTAGCTTCTGGATCTCAGAAGGTTTAAAAGAGCAATAGAGCTGAATATCGTCAGCGAACAGGTGATAGGACACATCACTAAACTCTTTAATGATCATTCCCAGGGGAATTATATAAAGCAAAAATAAGACGGGACCCAAGACGGAGCCCTGAGGAACTCCACACAACAGATCAGCTGAATCAGACATTATATGATTTGCAGCGACACTAAAGCTCTGACCGGATAAATATGAGGAAAACCAATGAAGAACTGACCCTGATAGTCCAATCAGGTCCCTCAGTCTGTTCAACAGGATATGATGGTCGACAGTGTCAAAGGTCAACCGTGCAGACAGATCCAACAGAACTAAAACCGTGCATTTTCCAGAATCAGCAGACATCATAATGTCACTGGAGACTTTTAGCAATGCGGTTTCCGTAGAATGATGTTTGCGGAAACCAGATTGAAAAGAGTCGTGAATGTTTGACTGATCAAGGAAATCTCACAATTGTTTAGAGACCATCTTCTCAAGGATCTTGGACATGAAAGAGAGCTTTGAAATAGGTCTGAAACATTTTGGGTCCGTCGGGTCTACGGCTCAACTATGGCATGTTTAAATGGACCAGGAAACACACCAGTAGAAAGAGAGAGATTTACCATTTTGGTAACCCAGGGGCCAATAACATCAAACACTTTGAGGAAGAGCCTGCAGGGAAGGGCATCTGATGTACAAGAGGAGGGTTTCATCTTGGTCACCAGAGCTGAGATGTCTTCTAGAGTGACAGGCTTAAAAGAAGACCAGTTTTGGGAAACAGGCTCCACAGAAACAGGTTTATCACACTAAAGGGGTGGTATTTGGTCTTTGATCATCTTGATCTTATCGATAAAGAACCTGAGGAATTCATTGCTGTCAGCTTTGCAGGAAACAGGAGTCACTGCAGCTGAAGGACAAACAATAGAATTTATAGTGTCAAACAACACTTTGGGGTTTTTCTTGTTGGATGTAATTACCTTTAGGAAGTAATCAGATCTGGAACTTTCCATCATTTCATTGTAAGATGATACAAGATCTCTGAGGTGTAACCTATGGACCTCAAGATTGCTCCATCATGGCTCCATCATCGATCCATCATTGATCCATCATCACATTCCTCTTTGACATCGCTTATGGTCAGGCCAGTTAGGAACAGATATGTAAACCTACAGTTTCAGCTCCGCTGCCCTAGGAGCAACTATGGGGGAAGTATGGCACTATCCTCTGCTTCTGACTACTTATTCTATCAAACAATATTTAATATTTAAATTCCACTTGCAAACTCCCTTCTATCCCCGAGGACCTGTGGACCCAGATGCTCCTCTCCTGGTGAAGCGGTCTCTACCTCGACGGTCCTTCATCTGCCTGGAAGATCTGGTTCTCCTCCTGAAGAACTGGTTCTCCTCCTGAAGATCTGGTTCTCCTCCTGAAGAACTGGTTCTCCTCCTGAAGAACTGGTTCTCCTCCTGAATATCTGGTTCTCCTCCTGAAGAACTGGTTCTCCTCCTGAAGAACTGGTTCTCCTCCTTAAGAACTGGTTCTCTTCCTGAGTGGAGTTTGACTTTTTTTTTTCAAAATCGTACTTGTCCTAGATTTTTTGTCCGATCAAGCTCAAAACAACACTTTTTGCATCTAAATACAGTTTAATTTTGTATTATAAATATTTAAAAAAAAAAAAGTATATTCCTTACGGTCTGTGCGTAACACGCCCTCAAAAAAGGCTTAATTTCCTGTTTTTTCAAGGACAAGTCACGCCTAATGGAATTGATCTACAGAGCTCATGTTTCACTCACTAATGCCTTTTTATGATCTGATTGGAAATAATTAATACCCATGTAACAAATGTACTCTATAGCGCCCCCTATCCATTATGTGAAAAACTCAACATTGTCTGATTTGTCTGAAACTCATGGATTATATTCTCATCGAGACGCCATGAAAAAAAGTGCATTGCAGATATTGTGTATTTTCACAATTGGCCAGCAGAGGCGCAATGAATGCCTTCACTTCCTCTTCCTCTTTTATTTTGATGGAACTTTTCCTCTCGTGCCGTGGTCTTAGCATTAGCATCAGCATTAGCGGCGGGACTCTGTTGCTAGGTGACGGAGGGACAAGGAGGATCGGGTTTAAAGAATAAAGAAGAAAGTCTGAAGAAGAAAGTCTAAAGAATAAAGTCAAAGAGAATGCAGTGTCGGGGCAATCGCGATCAAAACACGGTCGCGCGGGAAGCCGGTCGCGCGGGTGGCAATAGCCATCATCGCCACTACCGCGGCTTTAATTATCTTCTTGTAACGCTTTCCTCTGCCTTGTTAAGCTTCCACTATGCACAGTTCACAGTAAAATGAATCCATGATAATAATAATTATAATAGAAGTGCCTTACCTTTAGGCAAACCGCGAATGAAATACGTCTAAATGTCCACACTATTCCCTACAAAGGGCGCTATTTAGAGCTCACGCTATTTTGAGAGCTTTTCGAATTTCCAGCAGGTAAAAAACTAGTCCACTAGAAATTTCCTATAATGCACCTTGAAAAATGTTGTCCAGTGTTGGTCTCTAGACCAGGTTTTTAACTGGCCACAACACCTCTTACCTTAGCTTGGCATCACCATTACAGGCAAAAAGTTGAATATATTTTACAGAATATTTATTACAGAAATTCATTCTCAGTGTTTTACAGACTTAGATCTAGCACTTTGAGGTTCCATTCGAATGTAAAGTGCGTTATAAATAAAATGTATTATTATTATTATTAGGCCCGAGCGCCACAAGCTGGCGAGAGGCCTATTAATCTCGTAAGGCCGTGCGAAGCACGGCTGCGAAAGTGCGCACGTAATTAGTAGTAGGAAAATGGAACATTACTGTTGTAAACGGGCGAAGCCCGTGCAAAAGTGCGCACTAAACGAGCACTTTACATTGAGATGACGACCGCTTCGCGGTCGTCATCCCCATATAAAGCACTCATTTGCGCTAAGTACATCACGAATACGTTCCCCATCTCTTGCATGTTCCGTGCATATAAGCATGTAATGCAAAAAATGAACATTATTACTGTGTAGAGGGCCAAAAACACAAAGTGGGCGGAGCCCACTCAAAATTAACGAAAGTACCCGTCAGTGACCAGGGACCCACACCATGAGGTAGGAAAGCGCGAGCGCTTTCTGAAAATGTATAGTTTATGATATTTGGAAAATGGGAAACATTGTTTTCGCATCGGAATATTATTCTTTCTTCTTTCTTTCTTTCTTTCTTTCCCTATTTTTCACCCAGTGAACATTGACGAAAAGTCACAAAAATTTGCACACCTCTAAAAATCGTGCCTCTCTACATTCTGGCTATTTCCCTTTTCTAAAATAAAAAAAATTGGCGCGTCAGCGCCCCCAAATGTACCAAAAATGCATTGAGAGATGGGAAATGACCCAAAAAAAATCTGATCGTAGAATCATGAAATTTGGCGCAGAGGTAGATGGTGACAAGAGAAGTAAAAATATTATCACGCCAACGCCGTCCGCCCAACCAAATGTCGGCCATATTGCTTCAAAAATGGCTAAACATGACTTCGGAGTTTTTCCAAACGTCGTACTTTTACGAACTCCTCCCAGGGCGGTGGCCCTAAAAAGCTGAAATTTGGTGAAAATGCTACTGAGGAGTGGGACATCAAAAGTTATCCAAATTACATTGATACCTGTCACGGTCTCTGTGCGGCAAAGCCGCAAACTGTAGCAAGAATTTCAGAAATCTCCCAAATTTAACATTTCTGCCGTTTGCGCAGATAAAGTCCGAATTGCGTCAAATTAGAATCAGTTGTTAAACTCTTTGCCCTAAACCTACTTGAAGTGAAATAAATTAATTTGGAGCCACAGCGCCCCCTACAGATTTTATATGGAGGTTAAATATTTAGTTTTGCGAAATTATATGAAATTTGACACACAACTCAATTTTGGCATCCCCATCAAAAAAGTCAATGAGACCCATGTCATAATTGTTATGGCGTTGCCGTAACGATGACCGAAACCTTCCACGTTATTCCAATGGGGAAATCGCCAGAACATGTTTACACTTTAGACTTTCACAAACTCCTCTTAGGGCGTTAGACATATTAACCTGAAATTTGGTGAGACTCATCTTCAGGGTTGGACCATCAAAAGTTATCCACGGTGTCTGTGCGGCAAAGCCGCACATTTTGCCAAGAATTCAAAATAAAATTGCTTTTTGATGGTAAAACAAAGGGGAGAAGATGTGACAGCGTCACAGATTCAGCAGTAGGCGTAATAAAAGGACAATTGGGGCGCGTTAGCGCCCCCTCCTCTTGCGGCGTGGCGGCGGCGTAGCGAGGGCCGATCATTGCCGCTTGCGGCTATATTTATTATTATTATTATTATTAGATTAGTGACGTGCGGCAAAAAGAAAGTGTCTGAATTGTGATTTAGTGCATAATATAGTCTGCTAAATATTGCAGGATTTTTGGTTTGGTTTGGGACTAGGGCGGACATTCGGACGCAGCCAATGTAGAATAAAAAACAGGGTATTTCAAACCAATTTTATCCATTTAAGCAAAAAGAGAGGACAAAATACTGCAATAGTATTGATAAAGCAGCCCCCATATTGCATATATTTTTTCTAATATTGCATGCCACTCAGCCCTTGTGTGGAGATGTTGGACCCCATGAACGGCTGCTTCGCTTAAAGGTGGTATGGAAGATTTTTTTCAGCAAATTTTTTATCATATTTCCTCGTGGCGTGGATAAATCATTTGTCCCGTCACGTATCAATCATAAAACGCACCTATCGCTCACCTGCAGCCGCGTCAGGCTCGTCCCCACGTTTCCGCATGCCTAAGCGCATGGATCTATCATAATATAGTTCCCTCAGTGTACGGGGCAAAATGAAGACGGAGAAAGACAGTTCGAGCTGACGCAGAAGTGGACAGAACTCTATGGGAGACGAGAGATGTGATGCGCTCCGTTGCGCTAATAAACAAACGCACGTGTGTGTTGTATCAGTCCGCACGGGGGAGTGCACATGCGCACTTCCGCCTGCGTTCTCAAATCGCCGAAAAATCGTCCATACCGCCTTTAAGTCAGTGGAAGCACAATCCGATCTGCTCCGAAGTGAACCAGTGTAAACAAGTTTCCTCTCAAATAATAATGCATCTGGTTGTAATTAGATTGTGCACTCTCTAATGTGCACACACCCATATGCATACCTTCTCAGTGCCCTGTTCATGAAAATAAAACATCTTCAAACATTTCCCTCTGGAGCCTATGAGCTTATGGTATTTTGTTCTGAGGCTACATTTGTATTGGCTGTTGCCCACCTCCTCCTGACCACACCACTCCATTTATGGCAAACGGCATCTCAGGTGTGTGTTCCGGGTTCAGACGTGCCCTGTCAGCGAGGCTCCAGTCCTTTTCACCCTCCTCACAGCTGGAGCACACCTGGACTGCCCCGACAGCGCTCGCTCGGACACTTCAGCAGGTGAGTGACTGTTTGTTCTTTGGGAGGGTTTCAGTGGAAGGTTAAGAGAGTTGGAGAAAACTGGGGTGATGAGCGGCTCATGGTAGCAGGACGTGTCTGGATCTGTCCGTCAAAATACCTTCCCCCAAGCAACAAGGTTCAGCGATGATTCCTGTTGTCCATAAACAAGATTCCAAACATTACTTAGGCTATGGAAAGTCCACACAGATCAACTGAAGCAACTGTTAATTATTTACAGATTGTATTGCGTTGTTCTGCCCTGAATGCCTTTTGCCCAACCTCTTTTTTATTGTAGTCTAAAGTTAAAGGTGCTGTGCAATCTTTTTTGTTGCGGGTCTGTCTCCAGTATTAATATCAGGCCAAATTATGAGGTGCAATATAATGCTACAAACTTACAATGGTAAATGTATTCCAAAAGATAGTATGGAAATAACTTTATGCCAGAAAACAATAACCCTAAAGCAGAATAATCCATGTAAACCTTTTAAATGTACATTATTCCAATGAAAATATAACATGAACTGCTTTGGAAAGTGACCGGCTCAATGTCTGATCTTGTCAGATCTCAGGAGCTAAGCAAGATGGGCCCTCGTTAATACTTGGATGTATATCAATCCAATGCTGTATTAATTAATTAATTAATTAAAGAATTAATTGACTGCAAGAAATAAACTACCAAATGGAACGCTTACATTTTGAAAGTTATACAGTATAGTAATGGTCATGAAATCCATAAGGTGCAGTGACACACAAATATAGTTAAAGTCTGCATAAAATATAGACCAGGGCAGTGATTTTAGGTTGAATATTTATGTTCATAATTCAGAGAAAAAGGTGGAGTTTTCTGCTTCATTAGGATGTTCATTATGTTAAACACTTTCATCAATTCATTTTATCGGTCTGGTTTTGCATTACTTTCTATTAGAATCACCCATATTATAATTCAAAGAGCGTAACATTACATTCACAAGTACTTCATACAACAGAAAACAATTCAATAAAATCACAAAGACATGACAGCGAAACAATAACCCTAAATTAATTAATTGGCCTACTGTTTTTCACTTACACAATTCGAGGCAACGGTTGTTGTGCTTTTGAGCGTTACAAAAATACATTTGACTGAATTGAATTTAAGTTTGTCACATTCACCCTCTTTTTGAAAAACACCTAAACAGGACCATGGACGCTCGGATTGATCACAGGCTCCTGAAAATGTGTTGTATAAATCAATTTGATATTCTTTTCTTGAGTTTTCTCACCATCTAACCCTTATCGGGCTGTGTTTGATAACGTGCACTGTGTGACAACGCTAAAGGTGGAACTATCTTTTATAGTTACACATGCAGTTCCCCCTCTGTGTGATGTTACTACAGAGTATCCGTTGCGTTGTATACTTTCTTCACAGCATGGGGAACCTGATCAAGGTGTTGACCCGAGACTTGGACAGCAGCGGATGCAACTTCTTCCTGGACTTTGAGAGTGAGCTACACTTTAAAATATCCATTACAGATGTAGCCAACATTGTAATTCCTTCTGACTTTGACCTATTCTGTTTAGATGCGCAGCCTTCTGAGACCGAGAGACCAACGTGGGAGAAGGTGAAGCTGGTGCTGGAGGAGGGGCAGGTGGTTCTGGAGGAGCTGCAGATGTACAAAGGAGCTGGAGAGGAGATCCGACAGGTACTGACCTCAGCTCCACTGACCACACCATGGATATAAGATGGTGTTTAATAAAGTTTTTTATGCTCAATATTCGTTCCTTTGAATTGTTTTGCTAAATGACCCCTCCCCCCTGTGTGTGCAGGCCATCCAGAGGCCCACTGTGGAGAGGCTTCAGCAGAAGGCCTGGGCAGTTGTTGGGCCTCTAGTCGCTAAACTCCTCTCGTTCTATGAATTCTCTCAAAAACTCGGTGAGATGTTCTTTACATGGCAAGCACATTCCTCTGTGTTAGTTATTTCTCCTCTGTTTTGATGATATCTGATCTTCATTCCCAATTGGTTGAAGTTTGTTGTAGCTAATCATCCAGCCTACAAATTTGTACTCAAGTAAAAGTATATTTACATGGCTAAATATTGACTCATCATAAATGTACAGCTGCCTAAACTGTACTTAGACATAAAAAGTACACATGTAAAAATACTTCTCTGGAGTGCTGGTCAAGCAGATAGCACATGTGCGCATGAGATCAACCCGCAGAGTCGTGAGTTTGAATCTGGCAATGTCCTACCCTCTCTCATCCCTCATCCCTATTTCATGCTATATTTTCATGTCTAAGGGCCAAAAAAACATTTTAAAAACTAATTTGTTGCTACTTTTTATTTATATTTGTTTCGCATATTCGTTGAGCTCTGGTCCATCAGAGCAGACTATGCAGTGTTGTTTTGAGTGTTCGTAGATGTGAAAGATGCAGATAAATAGGGCCGATTGGGACTTTGTACTGTTTTACTCAAATACTCACATGATTTAACTAGTTACAATTACTACATGCTAACATTTTAATCAATTACAAGTACATTTAAAAATCGACTCAAAAATGTACAATTACTCAAAAAAAAGATTACTTAATTATTACAAGGTTACTATTTGTGAAGTTATTTTCCAACCCGTGTTGTAAACCCGTTTGGGGCGTTTTCATTAGCCGTTACTTTACCACTATCAGATGCTTTATACAGATGCACTATCAGGTTCTAACTAGGGTTGTTCAAATACTGCAGATTTTGCAAATATCGTATTGAAAAGTACTCAGAGCAAATCACGGATCCGATCTCACACTCTTTTTTTTCTAAATGAGGACCTCTGGATTCAGCAGCCACTGTTTACTGCTTGTGGCTAACGCTAATGCTAATGCCAGATTAGCTTAGATACAGACTCTGCAGATGCAAAACATAAAAAACACAAAATACATAATCATAATGAAAGAAAAGACATTGTGTTACCTTTTTGATGCCTTCATTTAGGACTGGACATCAGCACTAGCACTGACTTTGTTTACTCTGCATAATAATGAGCTCTGACGATCTTTTTCATTGTTGTTTTCATCTTACACACCAGTGGTGGAAACGAAAGTCTCGTAGAAAAGTGAAATAATATAAGTAAATTGTCTGTCTATTGCTACGGTTTTGAATTTGTAAAATAAGGAGAGGGAAAATAAGAAAAAAGAATAAGATAAGAACTTCTTTTTCGTTAGCGGTCAGCAGCATTATGTTAACTAATACAATCAGAAGAAGGATTAAGGATTATTCAGACGGGCTTCTTGATAAGGTGAATATAATACGTTATTATTATTATGAGGTACATTTTAAATAAGTTTCAGTATTTCAGTACTTTTATTTTAGTCGATTTTCTTTATGAGATAGCTTCATATCATTCATTCATTTTCTCCCACTTGATCGTGTTGTGTTGTGGGAGACTGGAGCCTGTCCAAGTGATTTTGGGCCTAAGAAACGGAGGGTTAACGGGCGTGGCCCCGAGCCTACAGCTAACTCACTTAAGCAGGTACTAAACAGATGCTGGTGGTATCATTTACCACAACGTTCCCATCAATATCGAGCTGTTGTGGGCAGTAATGGAAACAGAACTTGGCCGAGTGGCACTGAGTAAAGTCGAGTTGATGAGAGAAGGAGCAAGAAGGGCTGGCACAGCACTCACTTCGTCCCATCCCACATCAAAATGTTTGACTTGTGTCCAGAGTCCAGTCTGCACCTCCTGCTGGACGTCCTGGCGTGTGCAGAGGCCCCTCCTACTCAGCAGCTGGAGCAGAAGCAGGCCCTGGCCCAGCAGTTTGCTCACATTCTGCACTTCACGCTGCGCTTTGACGAGCTCAAGGTCAAACACGCCTGCTCCTTCTGTCCCGATGGAAGCTCTGCGTCATTGGCCTCAATACAAAATGGTTCAGAGCATCTAATTTGGTTTTCTGATTGGTTCATGTTCTCAGATGACCACCCCGGCCATTCAGAATGACTTCAGTTATTATCGACGGACAATCAGCCGGATGAAGATCAACAAACTCACAGTACGTGGCTCACTCAGTGTGTGGGTTCTGTTCTCCACCCGGAACACAGCTCTGTATTTCTCTCATCATACAATCACATTTACAAGACGATATGAAAGTTTATGAGGGTGCACGGTGGCAAAGGTGGTTAGCGCTTCATGGGTTCAATTCCCGGACCAGACCAACATCCCATGATCGCTCTGGGTGGAGTCTGCATGTTCTCCCCGTGTTACCGTGGGTTCTCCGGGGTCTCCGGCTCCTCCCATCGTCCAAAGATATGCATGTGTGAGACTAAATTGGCCCTAGTGAGTGAATGGTTGTCTGTAATGTCTGTGGTGTCCAGGGTGTACCCCGCCCAAGGCCCAAAGTCACTGGGATAGGCTCCAGTCACCCGTGACCCCGAAAGGGAACAAGCGGTAGAAGATTGACGAAACAAACAGTTTGCGTTTAGCGTCTGTCTAAGGTGCAGACTTCAGCGACCAAACCCCACAAGAACGTCGGAAAAAACATCCAAAACCTGCAGTACAAACGCTGTATTTTCTACTGCACTCCTCTGATGACTCCGCCCCCTCTGATGACTCCGCCCCCGTCCTTTCTCTCACACAAACAGAAATTAACAAATTTTAGATACGTCATGTGACTAAAGACGAGCTGCATCTGATATTTTGGAATCTCACTGCGTCTACGATCGATCTCTGAAAAACATGTGACCAACAGTAAACACAAACATGTGACCAACAGTAAACACAAACATGTGACCTACAGTAAACACAAACATGTGACCAACAGTAAACACAAAAATGTGATCAACAGTAAACACAAACATGGGATCAACAGTAAACACAAACATGTGATAAAAAACACAAACATGTGACAAACAGTAAACACAAACATGTGACCAACAGTAAACGCAAACATGTGACTAACAGTAAACACAAACATGTGACTAACAGTAAACACAAACATGTGACTAACAGTAAACACAAACATGTGACTAACAGTAAACACAAACATGTGACTAACAGTAAACACAAACATGTGACTAACAGTAAACACAAACATGTGACCGACAGTAAACATAAACATGCGACCAACAGTAAACGCAAACATGTGACTAACAGTAAACACAAACATGTGACCTACAGTAAACACAAACATGTGACAAACAGTAAACACAAACATGTGACCTACAGTAAACACAAACATGTGACAAACAGTAAACACAAACATGTGACAAACAGTAAACACCAAACATGTGACAAACAGTAAACACAAACATGTGACAAACAGTAAACACAAACATGTGACAACCAGTAAACACAAACATGCGACCAACAGTAAACACAAACATGTGACCGACAGTAAACATAAACATGCGACCTACAGTAAACACAAACATGTGACAAACAGTAAACACAAACATGTGACCGACAGTAAACACAAACATGTCACCGACAGTAAACACAACATGTGACCAACAGTAAACACAAACATGTGACAACCAGTAAACACAAACATGTGACCAACAGTAAATACAAACATGTGACCAACAGTAAACACAAACATGTGACCGACAGTAAACATAAACATGCGACCAACAGTAAACACAAACATGTGACCAACAGTAAACACAAACATGTGACCTACAGTAAACACAAACATGTGACAAACAGTAAACACAAACATGCGACCAACAGTAAACACAAACATGTGACCGACAGTAAACACTAACATGTGACCAACAGTAAATACAAACATGTGACCAACAGTAAACACAAACATGTGACCTACAGTAAACACAAACATGTGACAAACAGTAAACACAAACATGTGACCTACAGTAAACACAAACATGTGACAAACAGTAAACACAAACATGTGACAAACAGTAAACACAAACATGTCACCGACAGTAAACATAAACATGCGACCAACAGTAAACACAAACATGTGACAAACAGTAAACACAAACATGTGACCGACAGTAAACATAAACATGCGACCAACAGTAAACACAAACATGTGACCTACAGTAAACACAAACATGTGACAAACAGTAAACACAAACATGTGACCGACAGTAAACACAAACATGTGACCAACAGTAAATACAAACATGTGACCAACAGTAAACACAAACATGTGACCGACAGTAAACATAAACATGCGACCAACAGTAAACACAAACATGTGACAAACAGTAAACACAAACATGTGACCAACAGTAAACACAAACATGTGACCTACAGTAAACACAAACATGTGACAAACAGTAAACACAAACATGCGACCAAGAGTAAACACAAACATGTGACCGACAGTAAACACAAACATGTGACCAACAGTAAATACAAACATGTGACCAACAGTAAACACAAACATGTGACCTACAGTAAACACAAACATGTGACAAACAGTAAACACAAACATGTGACCTACAGTAAACACAAACATGTGACAAACAGTAAACACAAACATGTGACCGACAGTAAACACAAACATGTCACCGACAGTAAACATAAACATGCGACCAACAGTAAACACAAACATGTGACAAACAGTAAACACAAACATGTGACCGACAGTAAACATAAACATGCGACCAACAGTAAACACAAACATGTGACAAACAGTAAACACAAAAATGTGACCTACAGTAAACACAAACATGTGACTAACAGTAAACACAAACATGTGACCAACAGTAAACACAAACATGTGACCTACAGTAAACACAAACATGTGACTAACAGTAAACACAAACATGTGACCAACAGTAAACACAAACATGTGACCAACAGTAAATACAAACATGTGACCAACAGTAAACACAAACATGTGACCTACAGTAAACACAAACATGTGACAAACAGTAAACACAAACATGTGACCTACAGTAAACACAAACATGTGACAAACAGTAAACACAAACATGTGACAAACAGTAAACACAAACATGTCACCGACAGTAAACATAAACATGCGACCAACAGTAAACACAAACATGTGACAAACAGTAAACACAAACATGTGACCGACAGTAAACATAAACATGCGACCAACAGTAAACACAAACATGTGACCTACAGTAAACACAAACATGTGACAAACAGTAAACACAAACATGTGACCGACAGTAAACACAAACATGTGACCAACAGTAAATACAAACATGTGACCAACAGTAAACACAAACATGTGACCGACAGTAAACATAAACATGCGACCAACAGTAAACACAAACATGTGACAAACAGTAAACACAAACATGTGACCAACAGTAAACACAAACATGTGACCTACAGTAAACACAAACATGTGACAAACAGTAAACACAAACATGCGACCAAGAGTAAACACAAACATGTGACCGACAGTAAACACAAACATGTGACCAACAGTAAATACAAACATGTGACCAACAGTAAACACAAACATGTGACCTACAGTAAACACAAACATGTGACAAACAGTAAACACAAACATGTGACCTACAGTAAACACAAACATGTGACAAACAGTAAACACAAACATGTGACCGACAGTAAACACAAACATGTCACCGACAGTAAACATAAACATGCGACCAACAGTAAACACAAACATGTGACAAACAGTAAACACAAACATGTGACCGACAGTAAACATAAACATGCGACCAACAGTAAACACAAACATGTGACAAACAGTAAACACAAAAATGTGACCTACAGTAAACACAAACATGTGACTAACAGTAAACACAAACATGTGACCAACAGTAAACACAAACATGTGACCTACAGTAAACACAAACATGTGACTAACAGTAAACACAAACATGTGACCAACAGTAAACACAAACATGTGACCTACAGTAAACACAAACATGTGACTAACAGTAAACACAAACATGCTTTAGAGATTGTTGATGATCTTAAAACCTGAAACTATTAACTTTTCATTTTTAGCCCACACATGGTACAAACAGAGGTCAGAGGTCAAATAGGACTAGTTTAATGTAAATAATGATGTATCTTGTCAAAACTTTCAGGAAGAATCACAAAATGAGGTGAACAATGAGCTGGCCAATCGGATGTCGTTGTTTTATGCATGTTCTACGCCCATGTTAAAGACACTGAGTGATGCCACCAACAAGTTTGTCTCAGAGGTGAGTGCTCTGTGCTCATGACGTTGTTCTGGTGGAGATCTGCAGGTGCAGTTGTGATGAGAATGTTCTTGTTGTGAGACAGAACCCTGATGTTCCTCTGGAGAACACCACAGACTGCCTCAGTACTATGGCCAGTGTCTGCAAAGTCATGCTGGAGACTCCGTAAGTTCACGCCTCATTAGCTGAGCAGTGCAGCATTCAAACTCATTCTCATGTTTATGAAATAGCAGACTCACAAGTATTGATTTTTAGCAGACTCAGTTTAAAGCTGTGATTCTTAACCACAGAGCCGGGGTCCAAAATAGGGCCGCAAGCATTTCCTTTAGAGAGATTCAGTCTTAGGTTAATAATAGTTTAGAGCAGAACTAAAACTAGCAAACTAACTAACTAACATTTTCCCCCTATTGCACGTTTTTTGTAAGTCTCTGTGATGGTTAAACATGTATTTTTGGGGCATTTGAAGTGCCTTTCGTCTCCGTGCAAAAAAACATTTGCCAACATCAAGCTGAAAACAACTCGGCTGAGAAACCCTGGTTCTTTTTTTTTTTTTTTCATGTTTGGCAATGTAAAATGTTTTTGCATGTGAATCTACTTCTAATCTGATTATGATTAAGAAACAACAAGCTTTTGCCTATTTTCTGACAATGCATTTTCACACGGGAGCTGTCAGGGGAGCTCTATCACGAGTTACTTAGTTCTGCTTTAATTCCACAATTTATAATTTATTTATTTAGTTTGAAAGGATCACAGCTATGTATCGATGTAGAAGTCCATCATGATATATCATGATAATGATATTGTAGGGTAATTATACTCGTTTCTTGCTCACACATTTGTACCAAGATGGAATGTATATTCTCTGGGACTAGCCATTTCATCGTGGACAACACGTGTAGCACTTTAGGTAGTTAATGTTCATATTTATATTTAAAAGGGCACCATCTGAAGCTTGTTCAGCAAAACATTAATATCTACTCAGTCTCATTCTCTGAAGGGGAGTACACGATTCATTGACCGACAATTATAATTCTATAAAGATCAATACAAAGGCTCTATAAACCAGGATGGTTTTGTGTGGTTTGATAAACAAAGATATAAAATCAATTAATGACACATTTGGTTACACAGGCTGTGCCTGGGCTCAACTTAGATAGAAGAAATGCTGGTATTAAGAATTAGGTTTTGATTGGTTTTAGGGAATAATTCAAGGTCTTTAAATGCCACTCTGTAATCAGCCACTCTCAGGTCTCACGTGTCCAAGGAGGATGTGGAGCGAGGCCTCCCACGTCTTTGCGTTCCCAGAGTCCTTTGCGTCCTTGGAGCTGTCCGGGCGCTGATGCTTGAGCAGGTTTAGCATTCGAAGAGTTTGATGAGTCCAGGGTTCGTTGAATTGTGCATTTTTTTGATGAAGATGTTCGGGTTGTTTGGTGAAAGCCGAGTTTGGGAGACAATGCAGCCTCCCTGGTGGGGGAGGGGCCCCTGCGGGGGTCCCCGACCCGGTGTGTCGTCCTGGCAGGTCACGTGCCGGCGAAAGAAGAGGAGGAAGCAGAGCTGAGTCTGCTCTTTTATTGACCTGGGAGGAGTGGCCTAGTGGGAGTGGCTTTAACTCTTGGTCAAACTTATTCTCAGTTTGGGCAAATTTAACTCAAACCAGCAAAAATTACATGTGACCATAACAAAATACACAACATTGTCAACAAACACACATCAATAGCAGGTAATGAGAAAGTACATTAAGTACGACATGAACACACTTCAAACCAGTTCTTGTGGCAAACGAAACTAAAACATGATTTAGTCACAAGTCTAGATCACACAGTCAGCATCAAGTTGGTTTAGATGTGAAATATAGTCATTAAGAAACGTAGTCCTGAGGAATGTCTCTTATCAGATTCAGGGGGAGGGGCTCCGGTGAAGACAGTGTCCTCTCCGTGGGGGGTCATTCCTTTGCACCCAACACTATGCTTTGATTTCTGCAACTGTGTTGAGCTGTGAAAAGGTATTATCTTTCAAAGGTCTTTTTTGGGACATATGGGTCCCCTACAATATTTTGAGTAAAGTGCTGAAGTGAACCAAGACTCGATAAGAGTCATGAGTCAAATCAATGGACGTGGCGCGCAGGCGCGTGTAACAGTCATTAATATAATAGATCCATAGTAACAGTAGATTTAGCGTGTTTTAGACAGACAGAACTGACGCCTGAGTGTGCACCCTTAAGTCACGGCAAAACGCGCTGAAGAAAATGTGGTAAACGGGTTTAAAATTATTTGGCATGGCGCGCAACAGCTGGCAAACGGGCGCACGTGCTCTCGCCGGGACCGCGCGCGCGCTCTCGCCGGGACCGCGCGCGGACAGAGCAGCTCGGAGCAGCCCCGTCAGACTTCCGCAGGAGTTTGGCGAGAAATTGCTTCACGCACTCTTATCTTTTGACTTAACACCGCTTTTTACATTCAATTTAATGCTATTTTACGTTGTCGGCGGTACTTTATAATTTTTTTGAATAATAATTTATTTATTTATGTTGTAGAAATCAATCATCTAAGTGCGGCGGATCCGTAAACCACGTAATAAAATAACTAAGGCCTTAGTCCTTTGCAGTAATTTACAGTGCGGTTCTTGTTTATTTCTCCTTTTTAGTCCTGGTCCAGTTCTGGTACAGGTCTGACTCAGGGGTTTATTTTCCACAGAGATTACCGGAGTCGGTTCAGCTCAGAGGAGACGGTGCTGTTCTGTCTGCGTGTGATGGTGGGAGTGATCATCCTGTTTGACCATGTTCACCCAAACGGAGCCTTCGTCAAGACTTCCAACATCGATGTAAGAACTTCAGATCATTTACTCAGTGGTAGTGATACAATCTTAAATCTTTTGTCGGGGCTTAAAATACTAAAATGTTAATGTAAATTATAAATGTATCTATTTAAGAGGTAATTGCATTTGAAACATTGTAACAGGGAAATAAGTTTGTGCTGTAACAAAGTTACATTTTTTGGGTGGTATTTAGTATTCAGTGGAAGACAGTGGCCTGGGGGCCTCACCTTCAGCCTGTCAGCACTTGCGCTCTCCTGCAGAGGAACACTGGAGGAGGAGGCGCGGCACACAGTGCGAGTCCACTCCTGGTCCCTGCTCCAGTCATGTGAGCGCTCTTGGACCTAGAAGCCTGTGGATTTGATATAAATTCCCTCTTTCCATCTCAGGACCTTGAGAATTTTGTTCCACCAAAGATGAGAAGGGAATTTAAGATTTGACTGACCGTTAAATAATTGATTTAAATTTGTGAAATATTTTATTTAAAAACTGTGTGTAAATATATAAACATTGACAATTTAAAAAGTGCGCTATGCGATTAATCGTGATGAAAAGTGTGAGCTGATAACATGCTTTGATTTATTGGCAGCACTAATCTGAACCCCTGTAAAAACAATGCCTGGTATTGGTACTGACAAGTACTCAAAAGGAAGTACATTTATTAATTGTAGAAAAAGTGCTATTGGTGCATTGTAATTGGCCTATTTGGAACCCAGCTCCCAATGAGATGAACCTCATTTTATAGATTGGTTCAATCAATATTACTTTTGGAACATAAACTGACTCCCTGATAAATACATGCTCAAAGTCAGTAAAAATTACACATTTGATCTGGTTTAATAAACGTGAGAAAACTGAGCAGAGCTGAGTAAAGACTTTTCATTTAGGGGGATTCATCTCCATTCATCACTGGCCCTGTTCCTGTGCTCTTACATGCTTCACATCTCAGCAAGGACAGGAGATGTGCAGACGAAATGACATGATTTGTACTTTCACAATTTTTTATTTGACATAGCTAATTTCAAAGCATTGCTATCTGTGCTCTCTTTTCTCCGAGTGCAGCTCAAACACAGGAGAAGGGAAAGCGGGTCATTCCATGTCTAAAACGTTTGTCCTCGTGATCACTCTGAGCATTCAATCTGAGCGCACCGTAATCTTGTCCTTTCCTGGCCCTGTTCTTCTCCCATGAAGCTGTTTGATTCTGTGACATTATGGTGCGTTCCAAGCTAATGGTAACTGTGATATTGTCTCTGCACAGTTGTGAAGTGGGAGCTGGTTGAGGGACTCACATTTCACATATGAGATAAACTGTGACATGTGCTCATCAAAACATAAAGTGGATCTGAGTGGTTCACATAAACAAAATGTGAAACTTTTTTACAGGTTAAATATGAAAATAACCCGTTATATAGAATGTTTGAGACATTTGTTTAATGGTTACATCTATTTTGCATTATCCATATTGTTTACATATGAGTTGATTCTCTGAGATCGGAACTCGTAAGTTTCAAGTGGTAAATAGCCAAGCTCCCAGTTCCCTGGAACTTAATAATATGGTATGTTCCAGTCGAGTAATATGGAACACCCTTCATATGCAAAATTCTTACTCAAAAATGTCAGAGCCTGAGTTAGAAAATCAAACATGGCTGTGCCCTGTGTTTGGAGAGAAATAAACATCCCGTAGCTCAATTAGTGATCGTGCTTGTGTCATTTCATACCCATTTGAAGCTGTATTATCCTGGCCCAAGCAAATCTGTCAACTGTCCTGTAAATAACAAAAGTCCAAATGTACTTCCTGTTATGGCCCCGGAGTAGATAGAAGCATAACGCCACACTTCTGCCGACATTTGCTTTAAAAATCCCTGCTTCACCCCAAGAAGTGGACGCTGTGAAAGAGGAGTACAAAAGGGAGATAATGGAGCTAATCAATCAAAGCGGAAGCCTTTCCCACAGGCTAATGCTAATGCTAACATGTCTAGTGCGGCTCCTGAAGGGAAGTGCCCACAGACACGTCCCGTCCCTGGTGTCTACTCCTCAGGTCCGCGCAGGATGGACGGAGGACATTACATACCTTTACAGCATCAGAGGCCGATGTGGTAAGCCTGACGGCGGAGTTAGACGGCAGGCGCGTCGCGGTGGCGGAGCAGCTATTCTCAGACATCATTGGTTAAGTTACATTCTGGATTTTGAGTCCAGATCTCGTAGAAACAATATCAGACTTGTGAGAGTACCGGATGGTGATGAGGGAGACAATGCTTTCTCGAAGAGGTGGTTCTGGAGTAACGGTCCCCTCCATTACTATAGAGAGAGCACACTGCCTGGGCCAAGAAACCGATTAGCCACAAGGCTTGATAATACAGTTACTTAACCACCATAAGAAGAAGCACGTCCTGAAGGCTGTAAAAGTAGACCTCCAGTACAAAGGCAAGAGGGCGTTCTTCGCCCAAGATGTTCCAAACAACAAGCTTCAGCAACAAGAAAGGTTTTGCCACTTCTGTGAGGAATTCACGAGGAGACAACTAAGGCCAGGTTTCTCATTTCCAACAGTTCTTCTTTGACATTTGAAAGTAAAAAACACATGCTCAAAACACTAGCAGAAGCAGAAATACTCCTCAGCAAAGAGCAAATCACAGAGAACTGAACTAAAGAAAGAAATTGATTCACCAACATGTGAGTGCAAGTAATGGTCACATTATACAACCATTCTGTTGGTTTGAAGAGAGAGATGATTGTTAAGTAATATACCTGATTTTGACATCTGACTTTGGAAAAAAATAATAAAAAACAATGTTCATAGGAACTTGGCAATGTCCCAGCATCCTGTGTCCTTAAACAAATGTCCCAAGGTCCCCTGCCCTTAGACCTCCTTCTCGACCAGGAAAAACTACCAAACCTCCTTGGGAAAAAGTAGAAACCTCGAGGAGTTCCACAGTGAAGGAGAGAGTGACTCCCTCGGACGGACAGGCAGACGGGCTTCAGATTACAGACAGACAGTGGAGCTGCAACCACTCAGGAGGAGAACCAGTTCTTCAGGAGGAGAACCAGTTCTTCAGGAGGAGAACCAGTTCTTCGGGAGGAGAACCAGTTCTTCAGGAGGAGAACCAGTTCTTCAGGAGGAGAACCAGTTCTTCGGGAGGAGAACCAGTTCTTCGAGGCAGATGAAGAACCGCTCATATGAAGTAGAGACCGTTTCTCCAGGCAGTTGAGGAGCGTCTGGATCCATAGAACATTGATGTGCCTGTTCCACTCCCCTCGGGGAAGTGAAAGAAGACAAAGATGTGAACAGCAATGAACAGAATATAAGTGAAATTAAACATTAAATATTGTTTGATAGAATAAGTAGTCAGAAGAAGAGGATTGTGCTCAAGCTGCCATACTTCCCCCATAGTTGCTCCTAGGGCAGCGTAGCTGGGAAACTGTAGGTTTTTATTTCTGTTCCTAACTGGCCTGACCATAAGCGATTTCAAAGAGGAACGTTTTAACTTAAATTAATAGACTGTGTCGGCCTCTATAACAATATAGACACATTTCTACTCTGAATGTGGATAATTGTATATGCACCTCAATTGTATCCAAAAAAATGGAACAAATACTCCCAAATGTAATTGACAATGTTAACACAGGATTTATTAATAAATAACAAACACAAGGCGATCTTTACACAAAATGAGTCATCTAAGAAAACAGCATGACGAAGTTTGGTTAGTTTGGACTAAGGGCCTTAGGCGGAGTACCCCCTGGACAGGGGCCAGCTCGTCAGAGTTAACGCAGAGACATAAACAGGCAAACATTCTCTCTCACATTCATTCACAAGGGGAAATTTACAGTTGCCAATTTTACCTTTTACATATGCATGTCTTTGGATGGTGGGAGGAAGCCGGAGACCCCAAAGGGGACCCACGGTGACATGGGAGGACATGCCGACTCCCAGAGAGGAATCAAACCCACTATCTCCTTCTTTGGAGGCGAGAGCACCAACCGCCACCGTGCTCACCCAAAATAAAAAGGTCCAACATCAAGAATTGAAGACACACTGACTCTGGAAAGAGGAGTGAGACAGGGCTGTGCTTGGACCCCTCTCCTGTTTGCTTTGTACTTGGATCCATTGGCCCAATATACACTGCCTGGCTACTTGGATTCAAATAAGCAAATAGAGTAGGTATGAGAGGTATGTTGCAACATGGTATTTAAACTAATGCAGTAAGTGGCTTGTCATTTAAAACAGCCATGTGGAAAGACAAATCCTGTGGTCCTGGAAAAGATGTCAGCGTGTTTGAGAAGGGTCAAATCATCAAAACATCTAAGGAGAAACAGAAACTAATTTACTACAGATCTGAACACCATTGAGAATGTTTGGGACTGTGGACGGTGGTCACAGTGGTCACTCTCTCCCATTATCAATTGCAGAAAAATAATACAACACTGGATGGAAATAAAAATCTTAATATTGCAGACGCTATGCTACAGAAAATGTGTGCTGTGATCAAGCTAAACGCGGTCCTACAAAATATTGGAGCCAATGCCCCTTTTTTCCATGCCCCTTTTCTATTCATAAGAAACTTTGGCTTTGCGTGCGGTGCCAGCTCTGCAGTTCAGCTCAACAGCTGAACGCTTTACACATCTTGTGTCATTTTCTCTTGTTCACGGATGAATATGAGACGCATTTTCATCAACTATAGACCGTTTTGCTTTTTATAGTTCTATAGTTCTGATGATACAACACAAAGACACACTATTGCTCCCTGTTTATTTGCAAAAAGAACAGCTCAGTTTTTGCACAAAATGATCTACATGTCATACAGTCCATACTGCCTGGTCAGGTTGGTGCCCCTCAGAGCCCTTGATGCTGTCCACACTGAGCTTTCTGTGTATATTGAGAGCAACAGCACTGTGTCATGCTCCTACAACTGCTTTGTGTGTTTCAGATAAAAGGCTGCATCCGACTTCTGAAGGAACAGTCTCCGAACAGCGTGGAGGGCCTGCTCAATGCGCTCAGGTAGGGCCTTCTCTTCTCATCCTTCTATCTCTCTTTAAATGCTGATGTGTGTGCTGTGTGTTTTTGCAGGTATACTACCAAACACCTAAACGACGAAACTACACCGAAACACATCAGAAACATGCTGCAGCCAAACTAAAAATATGTTACATTGAGTGTGTATTTTGAATGTATTCCTGACAGTGATTGTGTTTGCAGTAATAATAAAGAACTGAGGGGCTGGTTCCTTCAGGCGGGATACTGGTGTACAATGTGGGCGTGGTCCTCAATATCCTCAGAAAGATATTAGCAAACCAGGCCAAATTTGGTACTCAGACCAAAGTTAATGGATGATCAGAAATTAAATCTGAGGAAAAGTAACCAAAGTGACAAAAAGTAGAAAGGAGTGATCTCGGATGAGAAAACTAAAGGTAATTTCAGAACTGAAGTACCAACAAACATGATGGAGAAAAGAGTGCTGTAGTATGTACATTTGATATACACAAATAAACAACTTTAAAATCATGATGTCAAATACCAATGCTTGTATATGCTGTACCAAAGTAGTTTAAAATGCCAAAATAAAGCACATCTACTACAACTGTAAGTCAACAATCTTCAAATGTCATTTTCTGGTCTACTGTGGATTTCGTACTCCTCTCTCCCCTCTGCACATGAAGCAACTGTGACTGGTCTTTTGGAATGATTCTGGTAGAGTTCATGCGATAACTTACTAAAATATTGTAAAATGAGCCTAAACTCATCTCCATGTATAATGTGAATTATGAATAATCTCATGAAAGTTCTGAATTTCAGTGACAAATCTTCATATCTAAAGCCATCATCGGAGGAGTGCCACTTTCAAAATACAGTTGCGCCGTATGTTCCACAGGTTTTGGGCAGTTTTTCAGACGCTCTTGCGTGGATTTGGCTGCTGAAGCTTGCAGCCCTGTTACTATGTAAAGCCTACAGAGGGCAGCTGCTTCGAGTGAACGTAGGCTCCAAACGAAATGAATCCTGGGACCCATAGCACCTGCAATTCTTGCTATTTCTACACCGCAGTTGCTCCGCATGCAACTGTGTGCGGCATTAGTGTGTACTATATTTAAAAACATGAATGAATTAAATGATACTGAGATAAATAAAGCTTTAAAATGTATTATTGTGTTGTTGCTGCATAGTTGTGCAAGAAATATCAGATTTTGCGCTGATTTACGAAACCCACACATCGACAGTGCAAATATCCTAAAAGTGTGTGTGAGAAAGAAGGATCGGCAGTCGCTACAGATAAAGCCTTATTGTGATAATGTAATAAGCCTCGAGAATTGTCCAGACCAAAAAGTCCAGGGCTGATTTTTTCTCCCAGACAGTCTTCCTTTCTCACCCTTCACAGGTGGTCTCATCTATTTTCCAAGCTTGGGTCCTCTACCCAAGCCTACGGAGTTTGAGGAATCTGTGCAGTATCTTTTATGTTCCTACAACTAAGCTTTTTTAGACTGACACGTCTGCTGTTTTTCCTGGGATCAGAAAATGGGTTTTGATTTTCCCATCAAAACAAGGCAGATTACACACATTTGCAAATCGCTGACAATAAGTCTGTGTGCAGTGAATGCTTAATTTGATGCTAATGTCACGACATAAGATTGAACTTACGCCTTCACTGCGCACAGCCTGAAGATGGCCTATGGTATTATAACGCAGAGAGAAATAACATTAAATAACATAAAACACTTAGAGACAGCTGCTTATACACTATACAAAAGACTGTCCCATTGCACAGCAATGACTTCATCCTTTACATTCACCCTCCACTTTCATTTCACATGCAGCATTGTCCATCATGCTCACATTTACACTGTGGTATTTCACTTCCACGTTTTCAAAATGATCCAGGCGCATGTTTCCAGTCCACTTTTTATCAGTCCAAACACAGGTTTGCTCAGATATGGCATGGCACTCCCCCAATAGACACAGCCTGGTGACTTAGGCATGTTACATGGTAACCAACCCTGTGTGAAGTCCATATTGGAAACATCAAAGTGCAGTCCCAGAAGTTAAATGCAAATGCAAATTGTTATAAAGCAGTGGTTTTCAAACGATGGGTGGGGGTCCAAAAAGAGTCAAAGATTGTAAGCACAATACAGTGTATTTCGCTTATTAGATTAAATCAATATATGTAAAATAGTAATGTAACACTAGCTGAGTGTTCATGAATTGCAAGAATGCTTCAATAACAAAGCAAGTCAGTCAGTGTGGGTCAAACAGCCTTAAGGCAGCTTTTATTTACAGTAAAAGATCAAATGTTTGGTTGAGATGAATTGTTGAGGTTCCACTCTAAAGCTGGGGAGGGAGGGCATGCTACTTGTGACAAAGAAACAAGATTAAAGCAAACAGATCCATTTCCATAACAGAAAACACCCAAAAAGTTCCACGATCACCAATAACTACAAATAAAATCACTCACTAAAGTAAGCCCCAATCCTCCCCAGCAACCTCAGGACCTATACTAATAACAGTAGTATTAAATACAGACTAAAAAGGTATAAAATAAACTATAAAAACGGCAACCAGCACTGAGCCTGAAAGCACAGTGCTGTTAGCAGTTTCATTACATCCATAATCAAATCAAAAATAAAAGCGTACCTTTAAAACACTGGACTGTAAAGACCCTTTAAAATGCATAATACAAAATTACAAATAAGTTTTTCACAAAAGATTAAAACATTTGAAGTATCACAATTGTTTGGCCCACCAGAAACCACCATGTGCTCAGGGCTGCTCAGGAAGAGGAAGTGAAATACTTGATTTCTGACCTTTATAGTCTCATGTGACTCACATGACTGAGCCAACCCTGCCACAGTAGTTATAATTTAGAACATGTGCAAATAAAGGGTAAGCCTATAACCATCCCGAATGGATCTATTATAAAAGTAAAGGAATTTCCACCTGTTTTCTTAAACATTTCCTGGGGGAGGACCCGCAGGCCCCTCAACTTCAAACTGTGCCCAAGGGCCCGGCCCAGACACAGATGATCTGGGCATGACCTAACCAGAGGCTAGAAAAGACTGAAGAACAGCACAGAGGCACTTATCATGGCGGCACAGGAGCATGCCTTGAGTACCAGGCAAACACCTTCCTTGGTATACACAGACGTATCCTCGGGTGAGTTAGACCTTAACACGCTGTCTGGGATTATCTACCCATTGCTTGTTGTCTGTTCTGCGAACTTTACAATTAGCATGGCTTCAGAAAAAATCTCATGAGGATAGAATTCAGGCGGAATGGGTTCAACGGACATTCAAGTCAACTCAAGCTGAGGGGTCCAAGCACCTACCCAAATCTCTGGAGCATCCAAGTGATTTTTTTCCGATCTCTTAATTAGGCCTTTATATTTCTGAGTGAGCATGTACAAGAGAGCACCGTGCCTCTCTTCTCAGAGCTGACCTGTCAGTCATTTTAGTTACGATGTCTGATCTGGACCCACTGTGACTGTGCAGGTGCTCCCCCCTCTCCTTGAGATCATGGTTCAATCCACGATGACTGTGTTGACTGTGTTCCCCTAACATAAACACTATCAGTAATCACTAAATGAAATCAACAGAAAAGTCTGTTTTGGGCCATTAAATGAAAGGCAGTGGATATACAAGAGGAGAAAAAGGTGCAAAGGTCCTATGTTTAAGTCAGGATAGACAGCAAATGACTTACAAAAGTTATTAAGCGTTCCCATTTTTACAGTTGTAAACATGCTCCAAATGCTGTCAATGAAAGCCCTGTGCCTCGAGGGAGAGCAGAGGGTCAGTGGGTCTTAATGGGTCTACTGCAGAGCGGAGTGCGGGTCAGATGTGCATATTGTTACAGGAGGGAAACGTGTGCGTGAGGTGCATGCGCTGTGTTCAGTGTCATACAGATCTCTGTAATCCACATAGCCTTAACAACTCATGAACTCCTTAATACAATGTACAGTAGATGTGTGTTTCCAACAATAATGCTGCCCACCAGAGTTGAATGTACTGGTGCAACATTAATTGATCATGTTTTTTCCAACAATATTGTCTACATCATTCACAGTAGTTTACATAGTCGAGTGTAGCAGGGGGACGCGGTGAGGATTTTGGGTTTGAGTCCCGTTTCCAGCATGAACCTTTTTGTTTTCTTTTTTACCTTTTCAGTTGCTCTGTGTTCTTATGGTTCTTGTATGAGTTTGTTGTTTTCGACCAGAGAGATTAAAAATATTCGAAAGCTGTCAACGGTGCGATCAATACAATCAACCCAATGGCATCGGAAGTGTTACAAGTAGCATCCTTCAATGTGAATGATATTGAACTCAATCAAATGAACAAAAAAGTTAGAAAGAATGAAAAAAGAAAGAATATACATTATTTAAAAGAGAGACACTTCAACACCATCGCCGAACATTAAAAACTAACGAAATTATTTTAGAAAATGTCCTATTATTCATCATACAGAAGCAAACATAAGAGGGGAGTTACTATATTGATCTCAAACCGAATAGTTTTTCATGTTCTGTATGTAAGGATAAAGAGGGCAGATATGGTTAAAGGGAATATTAATGGAAAGGTTTTCAATCTTTTAAATGTGTATGTTCCACCCGGGGTGCTATATCACTTTGTATGCTGATGTCATGGACCTGATTGTAAACCACTCTGAGGGAACCCTCATTTGTGGAATCTTCGAATCTCTCGATTGGAATCTTCAAATTCACCTACATCAAACGTGTCGAGCTCGAGCTGGAGAAACAATAAATAAGAAATTCCGTATCCTGTTGAAGCCCTATGCGTGCGCTCGTTATTCCTCTCTACATTGACCGTCCGTGTGGACGGCGGCAGGTCTCCAAACCGCGCTCAAGAAGAAAGGCATTCGTTTCCACGGCGCCGACAAAAAAATCACGCTGTTCAGACTTCTCTTTAGGTAGCATAATTTGCCGTTCATTCTCGTTCCTTCCGCCATTCTTCGCTGGACAATTAAATCCCAGGTCAGCTTCTTGCTGGCCACACTCTCCACCGCATTCCGACTTCTTTCGGCCCCAGATACCCCTTCAACTCCAGCTGAACTGTTCTTCATCTATCTCGAAGCACTAGTTCTCCTCCTGAGCGTTTACATCTCCAGTTTAGCTGCAATTTAAGCATTTCCGCCTGTCCGTCCGTTAGAGTCGGATCCCTTCTTCACCGAGGAACTCCTCAAGGATTCTACTTTTTCCCAAAGTTAGTGGGTTATTTTTGTTTTTTCCTTGCCGAGAAGGAGGGTCTAAGGACAGGGGACCTGACTCATGCTAGCTTTGTTGCGCAGACTCATTCCGCTTAAGCTACTTCCATCATACCTATTTATTCATCCACTTCTTTGTTAGTCATGGATGCTCATCACAGATTGGCTCATATCGGTCTTGTCGTAGTATCGGCTGCCATCTCCTAATCAATTCCCCAGATTCCACCGCCAAGCACTGGGGTGCCCCCCCCAGAGCCGCCTCCGGGCACCGGGATGCCGCCCTCCAGGCACCAAAACGGCATCCATTTCTGTACATTTGTATTGTTCATGCTTCTTGCATGCCAATAAACACTTTGCTTGGTAGCTAGGATTGAGGTCCTTGCTAGTGAACTCAATAAAGACAGATCTAAACCCACCAAAGCAGATATAGGCACATTAGACCTGAGTGACCATGCTCCTGTCTGATTGACCAAAGAACTCACTGTGGTTGTGGTTCAATGTCAGACTGCTTAACGACCCTTTGTTTAAGGAATAAATTACCTTAATAAAAATAAAAATGAATTTAATATTATATATATTATATTTAATATTCAATAATTAAATTGAATCTTTAATAAAAATAAAACATTTAAATGAAACAAATGAACAAAAAGCCATGAAGTTAAGTATAAAATGTACAAGAATAGACTATACAGACAACTATAGAGAGAAGAGCTGAACAATTGCGGAAACATGGGAAATGTTAAATAAGGTGATGAGACCAAATGCTGAGTGTAAGAAATTACCAAGGTATTTTGTAGTCAATGACAAAATAATAGATAATGGAATTGAAATAGTAATTGAGTTTAATTCCATCTTTGTCAACGTGGGAGCCAACATAGCAAGACATCTGAAAAATCCTAATCAAATGGAAACAAATATCAATGCAACAGGTGGAGGGAGTAGAATTGGACCATATTTTGGGGGTGGAGCCAGGGCGCTATTTTACTACCTTTCCGACCTTAGAGAAGAGGCTGGGCGTGGCCGCTGGAGGCTGGAGTGGGATGGTGCCAGTCCATATATGGTGATAGTGTTTGAACCAATGACTGATAACTGTGGCATTCAAACGCACCTCCTGTGTGGAAGATGTTTGCAGTCATATACAGGCAACAAATTTTGAAAATAAAATAAATAAATACAATTATGAATATATGATTAAAGCTTAAAATACAGAAAACACTGTCCCCTCACTCCACCATCTCTCTGTGTGTGAGCGGGCACGTACCTATATTCCCCGCTACTTATATTCCCTTTTTCTATGAACGGTAGAACTGTGCATATACTAGCTTAGGCTAATGGTTCAGTTCCACATCCCTAATATTTGTATGTGATAAATGAATGGTTTTACAGCATAAAATGTAGCATCCTTAACCTTAATAACCTTAACCCTAACACTAACCCAGGTCTCGGAGAACATTGGGTTGACCCTGTGTGAGCTGGTTTATCTGCTTCCTGCACATCTGACCAGTTAGAAAAAGTGGACCCGTTTTACACAGACTGGGACAAGGATTTTGGTTGAATTTGATGTGAATGTGTTGCGCAAAAAGACGTTCCTCTCTGAGCTGAGCACATTCAAGTCTGTACGGTCCAGTCTGGTCCAGACCGGGGTGGAGGTGTCCAGCAAAGAGCATTAAAAGCAGAGTGCGTTAAGGCGCTGCGCTGTTTACGCGAGTGGAGAAACAAATAACCACATCAAATTTGAGTGTTCATTATCCTATAACTTACAATTTGTGTTGCCCATGAAGATTGTTTTATTATGATTATCTTGTCCATATGGGGGCAGTAACACGACTCCTGTGCACTAGTTTTGAAGTTTATTAGTTACGATTCTGGCCATTCACATAATGCACCAGACCACGCCCATAAGTTGCTTTACTCCACCTCATATTTTGGCATAATCACACCTCTTGTTTAGAATTCCATCCCCTGTCATCAATTGCACAGACGGCAAGATGTGATGAAATGAGCTCTGCTGCGACCACGTTAACACTACCTTTGGGGACAAAATACAGCCCCATATCTGTCAACGCAGAAACAGGAAATTACATTTGATCAATTTTTCCAAAATGCAAAAACAACATAATTTGATTCTGGTGGAATAGACAAGACCATAGTTAAAAAGACCATAGACTTTGTTCTTATCTTATCTCAATTACATGTTCAACCTCTCTTTCAGCACTGGAATTTTCTCCAAAAATGTTTTTTTTTTTTTATTTAATCACCATTTAAAAATTGTGATGAACATATACCGGTACTTAATAACTACAGACCAGTCTTGATACTCTCTCAATTTTCTAAAATTATTATATTATAAAATCTGCTTTTTGACCATGAGCATGGATTTAGATCACATAGATCAACATCTATTGCACTTACTTATCCAACCAATAAAATTCTAGCAGCAATTGATAAAAACAGTATGTGGTCGGTGTATTCTGGACTTACAGAAAGCATTTGATATGGTGAATCATAATCGTTTGTTAACAAAATTAAATAATGATGGTATAAGTGGTCAGGTACATAAAGGGTTTCAACAATATGTAATAAAATTAACAATTATAAGTTATTACAACTGTGAAACTGTAATATCTAAAATTCCACAAGGTTCAGTGATTGGGCCAAAACCTTTTCTATTATTTATCAATAATATTTTGTGAGAGTACAACAAATATTAACGTTTTATTGTTTTCTGATGACAGATTTAGAGAAAAGTGTTTCAAATGTAGAAAATGAAATGACAATTTTAAATAAAATGGTTATTAAACATACATTTTGAACTGAGGAGACTATAAAAATTAATATTGATAATGTAGTAATAGAAAATGTTTCATCCATCCATCTTCTTCCGCTTATCCAGGGCCGGGTCAAGGGGCATCAGTCTTTAGAATTTTTTTCAGAAATAGAATTTTTGGGAGTAATGTTAGACAACAAACTCAGTTGGAAGTCACACGTTCATTACACAAAGAAGGAAAAAAGTAAGTGTATCAGCATCCTATACAAGGTAAAATGTGTTATACCAGTACTTGTCTCTAATAGTCCCATATTTTGAATAATGCACAATACAATATTTGTTAATTTAATGGGAGATTGTGAAAAACCTTGGATTTTTTTGGTTTTGTTTTACTAAACAAATACTTACATAAATGTTGCCCTGACAATAGTGAAACAACAGGAAAACGTAACTTTCTGATGGTTTAAACACTTCTCCATGGAGATGGAGAGAGAAGGGTTTTATGCTTTAGTGTGGAATATTATCGCCAAAGGAACAACATCTCCCTGGAAACAAGCAGGAGGAGGCGCCTCCAGGCCAAGTACGAGTCAAGTGTGTGAAGGACAGCTCTTTCTCTTCTTTTTACGGTATAGCTAAAAACACGTACAACTAGAGTAGGTGGCGGTAAATGCACCTTTTCAGTTGCTGCCAACTGTCATTAAAAGTAACACAACAACAAGTTTGTGGCGATGCAGGCCTGCTCAGTCATAAACACATCCATAATGAAAATCAAACAAACACGGTTTCATTTTCAAAACTTACATGGTGGGGCTTTGAAAAAAAAACAACCCCAATCTCTTGACGGCTTTCAATATTAATTTCATAAATAAAAAATGATCCGCTTAACTCCAAACCACATGCTTACATGAAGATTGGCTGTGCACCTCTGGATTGAAAGACCACCCAAGCTGATCATTGACCATTAGAAATGATCCTTAGCTGAGCCACGTCGTGCGTACAACCAGCAACGAGCCATTTCTAAGAGGCTCGCATCTTTGATCTCTCCCACTGCTTTACTTAGGCTCCACCTCAATGCCACTGGACTCCACTCCTTATAGGACGCATTTTCTTGCGCAAGTTTTATGATCACCTTACATTCTCTGCTCTCATTCCCGACATTAGAAGTTTCCTCCTGCTTCTCACTGCCAGAACCTTCCGACTCGGATGGGCTTGCGGCCTTTCTACGCTTTCAGCTACTACTCTTAGATTCAACAGTAACAAAACGCTCTCTAATTCACTATCGCCCATCGATTCCGCCATTTACCAACTTTCCAGGTGCCTCGCACCTCCTAATATATACATTCTGCAATACTTTATTTTTTACTCTCAACAGGCCGACCTCCAACTCCCTTCACCTCCTATGAGTTATTGAGAGTGAGTCAGGGTGACCACTTTTCTTCTTCTTCTTTGGTGTTTTATGGCTGTTGGTGTCGGTGTTACATTACCGCCACCTATTGTAATTTTATGTCTCAGACTTTATTCTTTAGACTCCATCTTGGGTGTTCTTCTTCTTTGGTGTTTCATGGTGGCTGGCATCCATAGAGTTACCCAACCGCCACCCACTGTCGTTGTGACTCCTGGAGTCTCTTTCGTTGTTGTCGTTCTCCAGCAGCCGGCAGTTGAGTGTGGACAGGAGCTCAGCGATTGTAGTGTAACACTACAATGACTACTAACTATAATCTTCCAATTAACCCTGTGTTATATAAGTAAGTAACTATAGCCTTACATGATCCCTGTGACTGGATTGTAAGAATATTCCGCTGATTGAATTCCTGCCTATTATTTTGAAATCATAAAGCCAATTCAGTTTTCTCTCTTTCATAAGCCGCACAGCGAATCAGCACATGCTCGACAGTTTCTGGCTCTTGATTACACAAACTGGTAGGATGTTTGCCTATCCTACTCTGCGACCAATTGAGTCCAGTGTGGCGCATTCTCATGCTGTCGCTGCCTGCTGACGTGACGATATAAACTTTATATCATTGTAGCGCAAAACACATACTTTGAAGACATACGACTACAGTAGGTGGTGGTAATGTAACACTTGGATAGCAACCGCCATATAACAAACAAAGAAGAAGAAGAAGAAGAAGAAGTTTTTTTTTAATGGCAAACTGCCAGCTGAAAAGATGTATTTACTGCCACCTACTGTAGTTGTACGTCTTCAAAGTATGTGTTTTACGCTATACCGAAAACAAATAAAAATAAATACAAAATTTAAAAACGAGAGAGAAAGAAAGAGGGAGAAGGAGAGAGAAAGAGAAAGCTGTGTTTTTGTCATGCTGTGCTCATGGCAACCGTACAAGATATGGCCATGGATTACAGTCACTCACAATGGCTTCTTGCCATTGCACAGCTTCTAGTTGGAATTAGTACTGAATTTATATCAAAATACTTGCCATAGTATTATTTGGTATTGGATGAAAAAAATAATAATCACAGGTATCCCATCACTAAAGGACACTTTGATGTTGCATTCTGGGAAATGTAGTCCCTGTGATGTAAAGGTATGATTAATTCCCAGACGTTTTTGTGTCACCTTCAACCATTAAAGAGTTGACCTTTTTAAAAACAAATTAAAACAATGTTAAACAGCTAATGCTGTGTGAGCCTTTATTTTTATTTTAATTCAATTCATTTTATTTTAGTAACGACCTAAATCACAACGGTAGTATCCTGGGGGGCGACAGTGGAAAACAGATTAAACAACGTTCAAAATGAAAACATACTCTTGCGCACGACTTCTACGCTAAACAAAACATTCGCTAACATCAATGCAACGTCAGTGTTGTTATTGTGTTTTTTAATTTTTGTATCGATCCACGGTTTATTGTCACGTGACTGAATAAACCTGATGTTTCTCCTCCTGTCAGTAGACGTAGCATATCGTCATGCAGACAGCAGAGGGCACAACTGAGCCGTTTAATAAGCCGTCTAGTTGGAAGCTTTGTAAGTCATGATTTGGAAAGTCCCTGTCATTCACCATGGCATCATTAGCCTCTGTTCCAATGTAATTATTGGAAGCAAAGTCGGTGGAAACTGAACCCAGACTTTTAGGTCGCTGTTGTGCCAATCTACTTCCTGGCGCATTAAAAAGGCACTACACTTTGATGTTGCATTCTGGGAAATGTAGTCCGTGTCACACACAAGCCCTTTTATGATTTATTCCTTTATGTTTCTGTAGTTACGTCAACCACGCATTAGTTTATCCTTTCACAAAACGTCGTAAACTGTATGTTGTAAAGCTAATGGCGTGCACGCTTTTATAAGACACGACACGTTACGCCTCCGACCGCACTACGCTACCCAAAAGTGCCGTGTCATTACGTAGCTTGCAACGCTCTGTCGCTAAAGTCAAGGCGGCCGCTTCCGTGTTGTTCTTGTGTTTTTCTGCCGATGATAATTGTCGCTAGCGGGACCTAAAGCTCCTCTGACAGCCGCGGGACGACGACACGATGCGGACCCAGTGAAGGCGACCCTCGGACTGGGCTGCGATCCGCCGCAATGTCGCTCCTGCACGGCTCCAAAAAGAAGGATAAGCGCATTTTGTCCGGAACGTGCCCGGACCCGCGGTGCGAGGCGAGGCTGTTCTTCCCGGCGCACGGGAGCGTTAGCATCGAGTGCACCGAGTGTGGGCAGCGGCACGAGCAGAAGAACCTGCTCCGCGTCGAGGAGGTGGGTCATTGTTGTGGTGGTCCAGGCGGGAGTGAGTGACCGCCGGGCCGGGCAGGGTGTGGGGGACACGGGTGGTAGTGGTGGAAGATGACCCAACAAATGCTGCTTGGTTTTCATTTTAGGTTTCATTTTGTTACAAACACATTCAGTGTCACCAGCCTGTTTGGCCGCTTAGATTTGATGCATTTACGTCCCTAGACCGAGTTAGGACTGAGACAAGTTATTAGATTAAATGCAGCTAATCAGGTTTTTCTTTTTTACGCAATCGTGGACTTTTAGACCCTGTAAAAGTTTGTAAACCAATACATTCTAAATGCCGGAATGGAGACTAAAGAGAAATGGAATATAATGTGATTTACCTCAGAATATTCCACCATATGAACAATCAAGGTGTTATTTTCTGTGTGCGTGATAGCAAAGCCCGGTTTAAACCCATGGACTCTTGTATTTGATATTATTTGCTTATTTAATGGGAGATCATGAAAAAAAAAATTTAAATTTTTTTTACTCAACAGAATTAAATACTTGCAGAAATGTTGGCCTTACAATAATGAAACAACAGAACAACGTATCTCTGGAGGCACGTGATTAGGTTCCATGGATGAACACGTCTCCATGGAGATAGAGAGAAGGGTTGTTGTTGTTGTTGTTGTTGTTTTATGGCGGTTGGCATCCAATTGTTGCATTACCGCCAGACTTTATTCCTCAGACTTTTCGTAGTCCTTATGCCTTACTGTGGAATATTATCACCAAAGTAACAACATCTCCATGGAAACAAGCAGGTGGAGGCGCCTCCAGGCCAAGTACGAGTCGAGTTTGTGGAGAGTCAAGCCTGCTCACAGTCTTCAGTGCTATAGAAACGTCCATAATATAACCTAATGGATTTCAATAATAATTTCATAAACAAAGGATTATCCTCTGAACTCTGGTCCAAACCACATTCTCACAGACGATTGGCTGTGCATCTCTGGATTATAAAACCACCCAAGCTGATCATTCACCGTTAGAAATGACTGACTCTCATGCCCCTCGTGGTGGAGTGGATGGCACATATGCCTGCAGTGTGGGACAGCGTTGTGGGTTCGACAACTTTCTGCATGTTTTTCCCCGTTCACTCTGCTCTGTCCTGTTAAATAAAGCTTACGGGCCAAAGCTCTAGGCCAGGCATGTCCAAACTAGGGCCCGGGGGCCCAATGCGGCCCTCAGACCAATTTTTGTTGGACCTCCAGCTTCCTGCTATGTCGGCCCAAACAACAAAAAGTAGTACTTTTTACTGTGAAATTGGGAACATTCAGGCATATTGATGTTATACAAACCTAATATTAATGTTCTATGTCTAATTAAAGTTGTGGACGCTCATCGCCAATACAAAATTTCGAATAATTCACTTTGTCATTCAATAAATTTGACATTGTCAAGTTGTTTGCGGCCCTCTGCCCCGTTTAAGTGTCAAAATGCAGCCCTTGGTGAAAAAAAGTTTGGACACCCCTGCTCTAGGCCTTTGTTAAAGCTGCTCTGCTTGATCAGTGTCAACCCACTCCAATGTGTGCAATTATGTGGAGATCTGCAATTAACTGCTGTGGAGATGATCAATAGTTTCAAGTCATATCACAAAGGTGCAAATAATGTATTTATATGTTGCACTGAAACCTCTAATGTCCAATTTGTGAGCTCCTTTTAATTTCAAGTTCCACGTTTCTCTGGCGTTTCTTGTTCCTCCCTGAGATTTGACAATTGCATAAGTTGTTTAGTTTGTGGTCTGGGACGTGAGTGTCTGACATTGATATTCCTAGAGAAGATGTAATGTATTTCAATTAGACTGACCACCTCAAAAGTATCATTCAACTAAATAAAGTTATTGGAATTAAATGCTGTACTTATTGAAATTAAATTACTTGTAGATATGAATTAAATAAATGTGAAGCACAAAACCATTTTGATATATGTACAATTAATTGGCAACAGGAATGACGTGACAAACATGCAATGTGATGTTGCACCTGTCATGTGACAGACTCTACTTAACATGCAAAATGATCTTAAACTGAGACTGAACTGAAATTTGCACTCATTAATTGTGTCCTGTTTTCATTCCCATAAATGTAAAATGTTCTAAATTTAACATACAACTTAAAGGGAAGTAGCAACAGCTTGAACGTAAAGAACGCCTTGTCTTGTTTTTTTATGCAAATAAACAATCTCAGTCTCACTGAGATCACAATCAATGATTCACTGAAAACTGGTGAATTTTTGGCTACACCACGCCCTCTGTTTCACATGAAAATAAAGGTATTGTCTGCTGAAATGGTTTTTAATCCTCTTATTTTGTCTTTTCAGGTGACAGATCCTGATGTCGTGCTCCATAACCTGCTCAGGAATGCCCTACTCGGTGTCAGCTCGGCCCCGAAGAAAGGCACGGAGCTGGTGAAGGTGAGCACATCTCCACATGTTCTCTGGAGACTATATCAGCTTGTTTTAATGTGGTGCTTTGTTTTTCTACCAAATGTCTTTATAAATTTTCCGTTGCTACATTTGAAACTAAATAGACTTTTAATAACTGCCATTTAACACAGAATAATTGGCCTGTAAGCCTTTAGTTGTTTTGGTGAAGAAGATGAAGAGTTGGGTATAAATCGTTTACATACAAATACAATGTTACAAGAGAGAACACTTGATATGCTGCATCAACTGCAATACAAGAATCCCATGTTTGTATTGGTCTAAACTACAGGGCTAGCAACTTTTAGACATAATGATACCAAAGGGCGGCGGAATAATTTTTGTTTGCTTAAGTTATGTTAAAATGAATGTAATCACATCTCTGATTAATAATGCAAAATTGACTTTTTTGAGCTTTTAACCATATCAATGTTCCCTCAAAACATACCTGGAGTTGTACTTACCTGTAGCTTCTGTCACACTTGATGAATCCTGTTGATGTCCTCTCTTCTGAGCCTCACAAAATGTTCTAGTTTTGTCAAGTCACAGGTAAAGCTGCTGTTTGAAGTAGCGTGTCAGGGGCAAGCTAAGTTTGTTTGTCACCCTGAAGTAATTCTCTCTGCTACAGATAGATGGAGCTCTAACTCAATTCGTGATGTGGGAATTAGCTGACTGATTTGAAGCAATATGTGCTTTTTGTAGACACATTTTGTCACAGTTCTAAAACATAAAATGCCCAAATAACTGTACAAGAGCGTGTATAAAGGGCAGTAATGAAAAAGCAGAATCTGTCCTTATAATCCGAGTTGGCTCCTTTCAGGTGATGGGCTTGTCCAACTACCACTGCAAGCTGCTGTCCCCGGTGCTGACGCGCTACGGCATGGACAAGCAGAGCGGGAAGGCCAAGCTGCTCCGCGACATGAACCAGGGCGAGATGTTCGACTGCTCACTGCTGGGGGACCGCGCCTTCCTCATCGAGCCCGAGCACGTCTCCACGGTGGGCTACGGCAAGGACCGCTCGGGCAGCCTCATCTACCTGCACGACACGCTGGAGGAGGTGAAGCAGGCGAACGGGGGCCGCGAGTGCCTGATCCCAGTGCACGTGGACGGCGACGGACACTGCCTGGTGCATGCCGTGTCCCGGGCGCTGGTGGGCAGGGAGCTGTTCTGGCACGCGCTCCGGGAGAACCTCAAACACAACTTCAAGCAGAACCTGGACCGGTACAAGGCGCTCTTCCAGGATTTCATCGACGCGGCCGAGTGGGAGGACATCATCAATGAGTGCGACCCGCTCTTTGTCCCACCAGAAGGTACGGGATTGTGCGAACAAAACTGAAGGCCGCTCCAATTAAAACTTGAAATTAGCTTATAATTGTTTGTAAGGGCTGCCGTTGTGTCCTTGGGCAAGACACTTCCTCGCCCTCAATGTTAGTGTACACTGGTGTGTGAATGTGTGAGTTGTTGCTTGATGTAAAGGGCCTTTGAGGGGCTTAAAGGCAGACAAGTGCTATATAAATGTGACTATTTTACAAAGAACCATTCATAATAATAATAATATAACTTTAGTCTTTTACAGCTCTATTCCAAACGCTCAAAGTCATTTTACAATTACCTATGTTCACTCTGTGGGAATCTACTACTGTAACCACAGCTGCCCTGGTGCAGACTGATGCAAGTAATGGTGCCTCAAAACCACGGCCTCTAGTTGGATGCCTAGGTTTTGAGAGCAGACGCTGGAGACAAGGACGTGCATTTGAACTGTGCACAAATCTGCCTCTCGCTTCCTTGTGCAGTGACTGCTGTTCAGAGGAATGTCTGCTTCTCTGAAGAAAGCTCCTGACTTGTTGCTGCTCCGCAAATTTGGCCTTAAGTTCAGATATTTCAACTCTGTCGCCCTTAACGCGGATGGCCTGGACCACATAGACTTTAGACGCCTTAACGCGTGGAAAGTCTTAAAGTGAGTAAGTGTGTATGACAGGTTATGATTTCTAAGGTTTGACATTATTTGGTTGAATAAAACCTGTTCTAAATATGATGTTTTACACCAATCTGGTGTCACTTTGAGAGGAAAAGCTGAAAAACATGTTGAGAATGAAAGGTAGAGCAGAACACACAGAACATTAAGTAGACTCCATCCAAATATTGTATCATATATATCATTTCTGTGACCTTAGTGGAGATTTGGATTTTGGAAACTGTTACGGAATTTCCTTGTGAAAATTTCAAAACAACATTTTTAAAACTGGGATTGCTAAATCTTAAATATAATAATTTCAACTAGGGCTGCAGCTATCAATTATTTTAGTAATCTATTAATCTATTGATTTTTTTTTCTTCGATTAATCGATGAAGCGGTTAATTTTTTTGTACAATCCGTAAACCATTTAAAAGCATATTAAATCGTTTTTTAAATAAAGGTTATAGTTCATTATAATAAACAAATAACAAATTGAGTTTCTACCTAAAAAAAAAAAACACATTTTATTCTTAATTTCACATAAGTTTGTGCCCAAAACGGCAACATTTCACTTCACCAGTCCAAGTGTTCTGTTTGAACATAAAGAATATATAAAGAAAATATATAAAGGGCTAATTAACTTGTCACCAGACTGTTTGTAACAGTTACAGTTTGAATTCATTTGCGTTTCTGTCACATAACTTAAAATAAGACATTAGTTTGTAAAACATTGTGTGTGGGACAGTGATGCTGGTGTTTGGAGCGGCAGCTCTACATTTTACATTTTGTCACTTTACGGCGTTGTCTCCGCGTCATTGCGGACTTTCTGTTTCACATCAGATTATTATAACATAGTCGTGCTCCTCCTGCTGTTTCCATAGATGTATCGCTGTTTCAAGGCGCCGCAGACGAGCGTGTGGCATGTTTTAAACGTACGATGTGACTGGGAAGCAGAGTGTGGAGCGGTGGCGCGGTGAGGACGCGGGTGCTGGGGCGCACGGCGCACGGAACTAGTGGTGGTTGCTCGCGGCAGCTCGCGGCACCTGCTCTTTTACACAACAAAACTCTTCCCGGTCGCACCTATAGATCCATGAGTCACACTCGTGAGTTTAAAACACGCCGCTCTCTCTGTTTTGCTTCAGCTGCTTCAGGAAGAAGCTCCGTGGGAAACAAAAGCGTCATAAGTCGTTCCGTGCGCTCCGCAGATTCACGTGTTTTTAATGAAATATGTAAATTCAACGAAGCATCGAATCAATGAAATAATAATCAAAGCTTTTTTGTAATCGAATTATTCGATTAACTCGATTGATCGTTGCAGCCCTAATCTCAACTATGTTTTAGTAAGATTAATAGTTCAGCTTGTCATAGGCAAGTTTCACTTGCATCTAGTGACATGCAGAGCTGCTTAGCCTCGGTCATGCCTTTTTTAAATATTTAATGGGCAAATCGAGTTTATTTGTAGAGCACAGTTTATACACAAGTCAATTCAAAGTGCTTCACTCATCACAAAACGGATAAAAGGGAAGCGTGCAAATGAAGTCCTTTCAGTCGTATGCACAGCCTAAACAAAACCGTTTTGAGCATTGATTTGAACATTGTCTGTTCGATATTTACATATATTTACTAAATCTATGTCAAAAACGTATGGAAAGTTTGCTTCCAGAACCATGGGAGACTTTAAAGAGGACTGGATTGTTGAGCGCAATTGGTCAAAATTACCTCAAGTAGTACTTTAAGTAAGTAAGTTTATTTTTGTGTGAGACTGACCTAACCATCGGTTTCTAAACCTGAAATAAAGGTGTGATTGAATGATCAAACGTCACCAATATGAATGATGAGTTTTGTGGACCACCAGTCTGACTGTGACCCTTTGCCTTGCTGCCCCGCTGCAGTCTCACATCCATGTAATAACCAAGCCCAACCCTGCTTAGGTTCTGACAAGAAGGCATTCACCAAAGGGAGTGTCTGCAGAGCCGCGGCGCGCGGCCGAAAAAGCCATGTTATTTTTGTGCCGGCCGCGCGCCGCGGCTCCTGAAACTGCGCCGCTATTTGACCGCGTTTTAGCGCCGTTTTAGACCGCGCCGAGTTAAGGTTAAGGTTAAGGTTAGGGTTAAGGTTAAGGTTAAGGTTAACGTTAAGGTCAGGGTTAGGGTTAGGGTTAAGGTTAAGGTTAACGTTAAGGTCAGGGTTAGGGTTAAGGTTAAGGTTAAGGTTAGGGTTAGCCATGAGACTATAACGGACTATAAGGGAAATGCCGCGGTCCCTGAAACTGCGCGGCCATTTGACCGCGCTGCGGCTCTCCAGCCACGGCCTTCACCAAAAGCACTCTAGTGACCAAACCGCTGTCATTTGTTGCCAGGCGTTCCTCTGGGTCTGCGGAACATCCACATCTTCGGTCTGGCCAACGTCCTGCACCGGCCAATCATCCTGCTGGACTCTCTGAGCGGCATGAGGAGCTCTGGGGACTACTCTGCCACTTTCCTGCCCGGCCTGGTCGCAGAGGAGCAGTGTCGCGCTAAGGACGGCAAGCTCAACAAGCCCATCTGCATCGCCTGGAGCAGCTCGGGACGCAACCACTACATCCCCCTGGTGGGCATCAAGGACACGGTGCTGCCCAAGCTGCCCACCCGCCTCATGCCCAAAGCCTGGGGAGTGCCGCAGGAGCTCATCTGCAGGTAACGTATACAGAACAATGTCCACTAGATCCGGATGTCACTGAATCATTTGTATGTGAATCATATGTGAAACTTGAGATTATTTTCTTGTAGTCGAGGTTTTGTAGATGATATAACGTGGAATTTTAGCTGCGAGTGGCAAAAATGTAATACTGTAATGCAAAAAATTTATAATGTAATTGTCTCCTGTAAAAGTTCTGAACTGAATTAAATATTTAGTTTTTACCTGACATCTTAAAAAAGAATGTCAACAGTTGAAAAGCAGTTAAACAATAGAAGACTGCAGCTACGCTCATGTTTATTCTCTCATTACAGAAGTTTAGGTGAAACAAAACAAAAGCTCCACAGATAAAAATTAGGCAAAAAAAGCAAACCAAATTCATACATTTTTGCTGATCATAATTCTGCAACTCAGATGAATATTGAGGGGCGCTTTTAAATAAAACTTATGTAGGTGCATAACCACTGCAGATGAAAAACCATGTTTGTAAAAATCAGGATTCAGTGCCGTGTACATCAGGTCCTGGAGCATTTGCCTCACAGAGAATCCTGAAATATGAACTGCTAAAGACCTCGTGGAAAGGAGCTATTCAGTTCTTTGTGAATGGTATTACTTTACCTTTTAGAACTATGGTGCATTGTGCCTTGTGAGTGCCCCGTGGTTAAACTGCACCTGCTCACTTAGGTACATCAAGCTGGAGGCGGACGGGAGCTGTGTGATCGGGGGCGACCGCAGCCTCCAGGACAAGTATCTGATGAGGCTGGTCAACGCCATGGAGGAGGTGGGTCTCTGCACATCTGACACGGGTGCATGTTTTATAACTATTATAAAAAAATGTAAAACATTGTCTTTTGGATTGGAAAAAGTCCTCAAAATGTTGCAAATAACAGTAAGGCTACCCCAAATAAATTGTCTGTTTGCTGTAACCCGAGCCAACATTTTTCAAGTGGGTCGGACGGTAGGCAAATTCTAATTTTTTTTTTACTTTGAGGGCAAAAAAAAAAAGATCCACATTTTGCCATTTTTTGACTCGGAGTGACCGCCAGGGGTCAGGCTTCAACGGTCCAGGGGTCAGGCTTCAACGGTCCAGGGGTCGGGCTTCAACGGTCCAGGGGTCGGGCTTCAACGGTCCAGGGGTCGGGCTTCAACGGTCCAGGGGTCGGGCTTCAACGGTCCAGGGGTCGGGCTTCAACGGTCCAGGTGTCGGGCTTCAACGGTCCAGGGGTCGGGCTTCAGGCTTCAACGGTCCAGGGGTCGGGCTTCAGGCTTCAACGGTCCAGGGGTCGGGCTTCAACAGTCCAGGGGTCGGGCTTCAACAGTCCAGGGGTCGGGCTTCAACAGTCCAGGGGTCAGGCTTCAACAGTCAATGACGGAAAACGTCTCGATCAACCCAGTCAGGAGACTAAATCTCACGATTTTAAGATATTTCAATGAACCTTTTGTACGCTGCTATCCTTTATTTTGGTAGCGAAGGCGAGCGGGGAGAACACACGGGCGCCGCCATATTTGTTGTGATGACGCTGCTGGGCGTATTCCAATCCCAGAATGCATTGCGTAAGACACCGTGATAGAGAGTGACATGTATTATGGACACTTCAGTGGCGCCGACAGAGTCAAACCAACTTGTAAAAGGCAATTCAACGACTCTTATGCGCGATCTGTGTTGTTACAGACTCATGTGGAGGACTGAATATGAAGACGCACATGTGTTGCGCAGTGCGTTATGAGTCCTTTGGGATGTAAGATAGGTTTACCAACGTGATGAAAATATTCAACACGGCGGTTTAGGAAAGACCGGTCGGTGAGTCGCAAAATAGTTGAAAAATAAAATATTTTGACCTTTTTTTCAACAAAATGCTGATACATTTTTTTCAGTCCGCTAGTTTCGTACCGGGTCGGTCGGGTTACGGCAAACAGACATATTTATTATTTTGCTCAGCCTAACAGTAACAATAAATCAATATGCATGTAGCTACACATTATTACGGTTGGTGTTTCCCAATAATAGCTGAGCTTTAAATCAGTGTAAGTTTTGCCCCAGCTCAGGTAAGAGCAGGACTTGGGGTCAAAAAGAGACCGCAGTGTGCTGTCTATCAAATTATTGCATGTTTTATTTTCTAAATTCTGGCCTCTGAAATTTGTGAAAACCCTTATCATGATGAATAATCAGATGCCCAGAATGCATTAGGTAAGTGAGAATTAACATAGGACTGCGGTTTCAAATTAACACGTTTTAAGACTGTAAAAATCAGATGGAGCACCTTTTTAACTTTAATTTACTCAGTCCTTTTTATATTAGTTGAAACAATAAGTGACATATTTATTCAAAAAAGTTGTATTCAGTATTATTATTGTAATATCATATTATACAATAAGATTTATTTATTTCAGGGGCAGTGCATTGTAATTGATTTACTTTGATACCATAGTCTTGTATAAGTCTCACTATCTATTTTTTTAAATTGTTTTTTAGTTAATAATCAAAATGGTTCTGGTTATGGACATGTCACATAAGGCGCTGGTACAGCTAGCAGCCCGGTGTAAACGCTCCTCTTTTTTCTCACACTTTTTTCACACTTATTGCGCTTTATCTGCTATATTTAAAAAAAAAAAAAATCTATTTTACTGTACGATAGGGACACGCGCTGGAATCATTTTTAATTCAACTGTTTTTGACTTTTTTCGGCTGGATTTTGAGTGTTTTTTGTCGCGTCGTCGTGATGTGAGCTAGCTCTGAGCTAGCCCCCGCCCCCCCCCCCCGCGCCCTCCGGCCGCCGCTGACGTACGGTGTGCCGCGGTACACTTTTATATAAAAGAGGAACTTCACGAACGATCGGGACACGCACTGGAATCACTTTAATTCAACTTGTTTTGACTTTATTCGGCTGGATTGAGTGTTTTCGTCGCGTCGTCGCGATGTGCCTTGGCTTCGAGCCCCCCCGGCCGGCGGCGGTGCGTGTTTACACAAAGGAGGAACTAATGAAACTGCGGAGAACAGTCGTCTTACCCGGAGATCGTCACGTTATCCCGGCGGACATCCTAAGGAAAACGCAGCGAAGCAGAAGGGCTGGACGTAAAATCCGAGAGAAGAGAGGAGGAAATAGAAAGCCGGTTCCCGCCGTAGTCATGGGTAACGTGAGGTCCCTTCAAAATAAAATGACGGAAATAGCGAGCCTCATGCGGTCCCAGAGGATTTATAGGGACAGCAGCGTCTTGATTTACAGAGTCCTGGTTTAACACCAGAAATGCCAGACTCTATTGTAGGTTTGGACAATTTTCATCTGCTGCGGGCGGACAGAATGAGAGAATGCGGAAAGAAAAGAGGTGGAGGTCTGGCTGTGTATGTGAACATGAGCTGGTGCAAATCCGAACACTGCACAGTGAAGGAGCAGCTATGTAGCAGGGATATTGAACTATGAGGCCATATTATCTGCCCCGGGAGTTCTCACATGTGATTTTGATCGCAGTCTATGTGGCCCCGTCTGCCGATGCTGAATATGCTTGTGAAGCACTGCTCTCCTGCAGTTGTAGGCTACAAACACAGCACCCAAAGGCTCTCTTCCTCGTCTCTGGTGACTTTAACCACGCTTCTCCCTCTTCTGTTCTACCAACATACACCCAGTATCTTACCTGCTCAACCAGAAACAATAGAACATTGGACTTGTTTTTTGCCAACACCAAAGAGGCTTATTCCTCTTCCCCCCTCCCTCCCCTGGGCAGCTCAGACCACAACCTTGTACATCAGAGGCCTGTGTATGAACCCATCGTGCGCAGGCAGCCTGTGATGTCCCGTGAGGTGAGGATGTGATCTGGTGAGAGTGGGGAGGCTTTGAGGGACTGCTTCAGCACCACTGTCTGGACTGAGCTCTATGACCCACATGGGAAGGACATCAACACCGTCACAGAGTGCATCACGGACTACATCAACTTCTGTTTTGAGAACATTGTTCCCTCCCGGACGGTGCAGTGTTTTCCAAACAACAAGCCATGGATTAACTGTGAACTGAAGGCTCTGCTGAAGGAGAAGAAGAGAGCCTTCAGGTCAGGGAACAAGGAGGAGCTGAGGACTGTGCAGAAGGAGCTGAGGAGGAAGATCAGGCAGGCCAAGGCCAGCTACAAGAGGGGGATGGAGGAGCAGCTGTAGCAGAAGAACATTCAGGGAGTGTGGAGAAGCCTGAAAACCATCTCGGGCTTCAAAATCCCCCCTGCCCGGACAGAGGGGGATCTACAGTGGGTCATTGATTTAAATGCTCACGTCTTGTGATTTGATCGGTCACCCACCCCTCCCCCTGCACAGCTGCATGCTCCCTCTTCCACAGCTGGACAATGCGGTTGGTCTCTGACACAACAACTATTCTAGTCACAAAAACACATCATGACCTCATGGGCTTTGTAACGCCAAAGCAATGGGAGGAGTACTTTTACGGACTACGACAGAGTCTGAGGACTACGAAACGTCTGAGGAATAAAGTCTGGCGGTAATGCAACACTCGGCCATAAAACAACAACAACAACAACAACAACAATGCCCTGCATCTGTTCCTCTTCGCTTATCTGCCCCGGACCATCAGCTCCCCACTTCACCTGGACTCACCCATCCCCCCAGCACACGGTCCCCCTGCCAACCACTGACTGTCACAACAGCACAGGTGAGGAGTGAGCTGAAGAGGATTAAAGTGAGGAAGGCAGCAGGACCTGATGGCATCAGCCCCAGGCTCCTTAAGTCCTGCGCAGATGAACTGTGTCGAGTTATGGAGCATGTCTTCAACATGAGCCTGAAGCTGAGGGTGGTACCACTCCTGTCTGGTACCTGTGCCTAAGACACCGCGTGCCAAAGACTTCAACAGCTTCAGCCCGGTGGCTCTCACGTCCCACCTGATGAAGACACTGAAGCGGCTGGTCCTGGACCACCTCCGCTCCACCGTGAGCTCAGCCATGGACCCCCTGCAGTTTGCATATCGGTCTGGCATCGGAGTGGAGGACGCCGTCATCTCCCTGCTGCACCGCTCTCTCTCTCACCTGGAAAAGCCTGGCAGCTCTGTGAGGATCCTGTTCTTCGATCTTTCCAGCGCCTTCAACACCATCCAGCCGCTGCTCCTGAGGGACAAGCTGGAGACTGCTGGTGTGGAGTAGAACCTGGCAGAGTGGATCCTGGACTACCTCACGGACCGACTCCAGTTTGTGAGAGCACGGGACTGTGTGTCTGACACTCGGGCCTGCAGTGTGGGGGCGCCCCAGGGCACCGTCCTCGCGCCCTTTCTCTTCACCCTTTACACTGCAGACTTCAGACATGACACGGACAGCTGTGTCCTGCAGAAGTTCTCTGATGACTCTGCCATCATCGGACTCATCACGGACGACGATGATGCGGAGTACAGAGGACTGACGCAGGACTTTGTGGACTGGTGTCAGCGGAACCACCTCCTCATCAACGCGGGGAAGACCAAGGAGATGGTGGTGGATTTCCGCAGACGCCACCCCACTGCCCCCTCACCAGTGAAAATCCAGGGACGGGACATTGAGAGAGTGGACTCATACAAGTACCTGGGTGTTTATCTGAACCAAAAACTGGACTGGACTCATAACACAGACGCACTGTACAGGAAGAGCCAGAGTCGGCTCTACCTCCTGAGGAGACTCGGGTCTTTTGGAGTGACAGGGCCACTCCTGAAGACCTTCTACGAGGTGGTGGCATCAGCCCTCCTGTACGGTGTGGCCTGCTGGAGGAGCAGCATCACAGAGAGGGAGAGGAGGAAGCTGGACAGAGTCATCAAGAAGTCCAGCTCCGTCCTGGGCTGTGCTCTGGACTCGATGCAGGAGGTGGGGGACAGAAGGGTCCTGGCTAGATTCACATCTATGCTGGACCATGAGTGTTGCCTCCTGCAGGACACTCTGTCCGCTCTGGAGAGCAGCTTCAGTGACAGACTTGATCCACCCTCGCTGTGTGAAGTCTTTCCTTCCTGCTGCTGTCAGACTTCATACAAACACTGTTAGTCCTGAACACTCGCAATACTGACCTAACCATGTGCAAGTCATATGTGCAATTACTGTGAAATTCATGTGCAATCCATGTGCCGTCGTGACACATATTCATGTGCACTTCCTATAAGTGATCTGTTCTTTTCTTCTGTATCTACCTCTGTATCTACCTGCATCAATGAAATTCCCCCATGTGGGACAATAAAGGAATATCTTATCTTATCTAAAAAACAGAAATCCCATTCAGAACATTCAACATCGACAATGCTCTTTCAGTGATCAAATGTGACTCACCACCCTAAAAACCGCCACAAGTCGGCCCCGACCAAAGTGAGAAAAAGACCAATTAAGTTTTTTTTTTTTTTTTTTTTTTCAAATTAGCGATTTTGTTTTTTTTTGCAGAATCTGCAAGTTGAAGTTATAAAGGAGCCCTTCTGTGCTTCAGATGACACTATTGGTTGTCTTAAAAGTATACATTTAAGCTGTTAAAAATGGGTAGTTTTCAGGTCTTTTTCCAGCGCTCCTCGGGGGCGTCACCTTATGCAATGTTGTTATTTTTGGACCAATCAGCTGGAAGCACATGGCTACTTATTCAGCTACTTATCCAGCAGCAGCAGCTACGTGTTCTCCTCGGCTAACTCGGCTAGCTTGTTTCGTTGTTGTTATCGTCCTCTCTGTGGCTTATTTTTCGGTGTTGTTTTGCATTTCTTGACCCGTGGGTTGTGTGGGTCGTGCCGGGTGTGCTTTTATGGTTGTTTGGTGTTAGTTTTTGTGATTTTATTGTCACTTTTGCCGCTGAGTTTGGCTTGTTCCACCAGAGCTGAACGGAGCTAAGCTAAGCTGTGAGATCTGTAGCACTGGACCCCTGCATTGCATTGCAACGGAACTGAGGTACTTTTACTCTTAAGGATTGCTTTAACGCTGTGTATTATGGTGGTCTGGTGTTAGTTTTCGTCACTTTTGCCTCGGGCACCGGACCAGACGGCGCTAAGCTATGCTATGCTGTGAGATCTAGCAGTGTTATTGGTTTGCCAAACGTGAAGTTAAACTGCTTGTGACTGGTTTATCCACGGTCAGTCACAAATATGTTTGCTATGTTGTCCAGACTTATTCTAGTGTTGTTGTTTTTCAGGTTTTTATGGAGAAGCACAGTATCCACCCCTCTCTGGTGGCTGATGTTCACCAGTACGTTTACCGCCGCACCGGGGTCATCGGCATCCAGCCCGAGGAGGTGACAGAAGCTGCTAAGAAGTGTGTGCAGGAGAACCGGCTCCACCGCTGCCTGTTGTGTGGAGCCCTGTCTGAACTGCACGTGCTGCCCGAGTGGCTGGCCCCTGGAGGAAAACTCTACAATCTGGCCAAGTCCACACACGGACAACTGCGACCCGATAAGAACTACAGCTTCCCCTTGAACAGCGTGGTCTGCTCATACGATCCACAGAGAGACACGCTGGTCCCCGACTACAAACTGAGCTCTCTAAGTACGTGCAACTGGTGCCACGGGACGTCTGTGCGGCGTGTGCGCGGAAACGGGTCAGTGGTTTATCTGGACGGAGACAGAACCAATAGCAGATCTCAGGGAGGCAAATGTGGCTGTGGATTTAAACACTTTTGGGAAGGCAAAGAGTATGACAACCTCCCTGAAGCGTTTCCTATCACGTTAGAGTGGGGCGGCCGCGTGGTGAGGGAAACAGTTTACTGGTTTCAATACGAGCTAGACCCTTCATTAAATAGCAATGTTTATGACGTAGCAATGAAGCTAGTTACAAAACACTTCCCTGGAGAGTTTGGGAGTGAGATACTGGTGCAAAAAGTGGTCAACACCATCTTGCATCACACCGCAAAGAAGAATCCGGATGAATATAATCCTGTAACAATAGATGGCGCTCATGCCCCGCTCATTTCTGAAACGGAACCTCTGACTGACTCTCACCCACCAACCAAGATAATTTTAACGGGTCAAAAAAGCAAGACTCTGCACAAAGAGGAGCTGACCATGAGCAAAGCCGAGCGGAGCCTTCAGCAGAGCATCACCGAGCAGGCCGGGCTATCGCAGAAACGCCGCACCGACAAACTAAAGCAAGAACAAAAAATGAGTGAGGGGCGTGTCTCTCCAGATAACTCCTCCCCTTCCTCGTCCGCTCCAGCCACACCCACAAAGTCCCCATTGTCTTCGTCGTCCAGCAAGGAGAAGAAGCTGCGGGTGACGACTAGTGACGGCAGACAGGCTATGCTAACACTACAAGCGAATACAACGTTTATGGAGTTACAAAAAAGCATAACGAAAGAGTTTAATGTGCCTCCGTCACAGCAGTGTATCCGCCACGGTTTCCCCCCAAAAGAACTGCTCCCACCAAAGGACGGAGAGGAGAACGAGCCAGTGGCACTGCAGCACGGAGACCGGGTCAGCGTGGAAATACTGGTGCGCAAAGGCCCAGAGGAGAAGACCCTCAGTTCCCACTCTGGAGCCTCGGACAAGAACCAAGAGACGGGGAGCAGCCGGGTCAGACGAGAGCTGCAGGACGGCATCGACCTGGAGATGTCCTCGCTCTGCCTGCTGGCCACACTCATGGGTAAGTCCTCTGCCTGCTGGCCACACTCATGCGTAAGTCCTCTGCCTGCTGGCCACACTCATGCGTAAGTCCTCTGCCTGCTGGCCGCACTCATGCGTAAGTCCTCTGCCTGCTGGCCGCACTCATGCGTAAGTCCTCTGCCTGCTGGCCACACTCATGCGTAAGTCCTCTGCCTGCTGGCCACACTCATGCGTAAGTCCTCTGCCTGCTGGCCACACTCATGCGTAAGTCCTCTGCCTGCTGGCCACACTCATGCGTAAGTCCTCTGCCTGCTGGCCACACTCATGGGTAAGTCCTCTGCCTGCTGGCCACACTCATGCGTAAGTCCTCTGCCTGCTGGCCACACTCATGGGTAAGTCCTCTGCCTGCTGGCCACACTCATGGGTAAGTCCTCTGCCTGCTGGCCACACTCATGCGTAAGTCCTCTGCCTGCTGGCCACACTCATGCGTAAGTCCTCTGCCTGCTGGCCACACTCATGCGTAAGTCCTCTGCCTGCTGGCCACACTCATGCGTAAGTCCTCTGCCTGCTGGCCACACTCATGCATAAGTCCTCTGCCTGCTGGCCACACTCATGCGTAAGTCCTCTGCCTGCTGGCCACACTCATGCGTAAGTCCTCTGCCTGCTGGCCACACTCATGCGTAAGTCCTCTGCCTGCTGGCCACACTCATGGGTAAGTCCTCTGCCTGCTGGCCACACTCATGGGTAAGTCCTCTGCCTGCTGGCCACACTCATGCGTAAGTCCTCTGCCTGCTGGCCACACTCATGGGTAAGTCCTCTGCCTGCTGGCCACACTCATGCGTAAGTCCTCTGCCTGCTGGCCACACTCATGCGTAAGTCCTCTGCCTGCTGGCCACACTCATGCGTAAGTCCTCTGCCTGCTGGCCACACTCATGGGTAAGTCCTCTGCCTGCTGGCCACACTCATGCGTAAGTCCTCTGCCTGCTGGCCACACTCATGGGTAAGTCCTCTGCCTGCTGGCCACACTCATGCGTAAATCCTCTGCCTGCTGGCCACACTCATGCGTAAGTCCTCTGCCTGCTGGCCACACTCATGGGTAAGTCCTCTGCCTGCTGGCCACACTCATGCGTAAGTCCTCTGCCTGCTGGCCACACTCATGGGTAAGTCCTCTGCCTGCTGGCCACACTCATGCGTAAGTCCTCTGCCTGCTGGCCACACTCATGCGTAAGTCCTCTGCCTGCTGGCCACACTCATGCGTAAGTCCTCTGCCTGCTGGCCACACTCATGGGTAAGTCCTCTGCCTGCTGGCCACACTCATGCGTAAGTCCTCTGCCTGCTGGCCACACTCATGGGTAAGTCCTCTGCCTGCTGGCCACACTCATGCGTAAGTCCTCTGCCTGCTGGCCACACTCATGCGTAAGTCCTCTGCCTGCTGGCCACACTCATGCGTAAGTCCTCTGCCTGCTGGCCACACTCATGCGTAAGTCCTCTGCCTGCTGGCCACACTCATGGGTAAGTCCTCTGCCTGCTGGCCACACTCATGCGTAAGTCCTCTGCCTGCTGGCCACACTCATGGGTAAGTCCTCTGCCTGCTGGCCACACTCATGCGTAAGTCCTCTGCCTGCTGGCCACACTCATGCGTAAGTCCTCTGCCTGCTGGCCACACTCATGCGTAAGTCCTCTGCCTGCTGGCCACACTCATGCGTAAGTCCTCTGCCTGCTGGCCACACTCATGGGTAAGTCCTCTGCCTGCTGGCCACACTCATGCGTAAGTCCTCTGCCTGCTGGCCACACTCATGCGTAAGTCCTCTGCCTGCTGGCCACACTCATGGGTAAGTCCTGGGTGAGGGTCAGAGTCCTGGGTGAGGGTCAGAGTCCTGGGTGAGGGTCAGAGTCCTGGGTGAGGGTCAGAGTCCTGGGTGAGGGTCAGAGTCCTGCGGGGTCAGAGTCCTGCGGGTGGGTCAGTGAAGGTCAGCCATTGCACACTCTATTCATGATCCTAGCTTTGACCTAACCCTTTGGTACTTGTGGGAAAACAAACAGGTTTTGGTGTGTTGCACAATAGAGACATCTGATCTCTTATGTTATCTGTGGAAAACATGTACCTACTTTTTGAACACAAGTGAAAGTGTAAATTAGGCTAAAAACAATAGCTGGTAAAATCTGGTGAAAATGTAAATGTAACAGAAGTACTGTCTAGAATACATCTACTGCAGGATTACTCAAACCTGTGTGAATGAAGCCACACGAAGAATGAATGAAGAACCTTGAAAATATAGCATGAAGCTCGAGAGATAAGTTAGAAAAGAACAGACTGGGACCGTCATGCTTGGCAGGGATAAAAATAGTCTTTGATAATATATTTTCTTAAAATATTTGCTTTAATAATAAATCCAAATTAGATTGAGAGCATGTTGTCCAGGTTAAACGGTGAGAGAATGTGCTGAGCTGTAGGAGCCGTGAGGGGAAGAGCGGGGGAGGACTGCACTGGACTCTGACCCAATCACTCTGATATCTCAGGGAAATGAGATGTTGCAACAGTCACTGCCCTCAGCGCTACGGCCGAGCACACCACCAACATTAGATATGCAGTATGTGTTTCAAAATTGTTGGTAAAAGTCTTAACTACCGTATTTTTCGGACTATAAGTAGCACCTTTTTTTCATCATTTTGGCTGGGGTGGGACTTATACTTATATACTTCTACTCCGGAGCGGCTTATATGTGATATTATTTGTTATTTCCACACTTTCAACTGCATTTCATACTCCAGCGCAACTTATATATGTTTTTTCTCTATTATGCATTTTTTGGCTGGTGCATCTTTTGGCTGGTGCATCTTATACTCTGGTGCGACTTATAGTCCGGAAAATACGGTACAAGTAGATTATTAAATTATCTCTTAAAAATGTTTTCTATTCTATAAATAAGTCTTTGCAATTGCATGACCACTCCCTCTCATATTTCAGCCACAGTCATATCTGCTTATGTAACTTAGACCTATGGAATACATTGAGTGGTACAGAATGCAATGTATTTCCCCACTCTCACCCCCATTCCCCATTTCACGCTGTCCTGTCCAACAAAGCCTACAGGCCCAAAACTCTTCAAAAAGAAATAGAAATGCACTGCATTCTATAAATAATTCAAACTTTTCTTTTTTCAAGATTATTTACCTTTGTACATTAGAATCTTTGAATTTGAATAAAGACAAATGATAGAAGTACTGCATACCAGTGAACAACATGAGCTTGTTTTGAAGACCTGACTCGTCCAAAGGACTGGTCTCGACCCTGAGTAACCTTTGCCCCTCTCTGTGCCCCCTCTCTGTGCCCCCCCTCTGTGTCCCCCTCTGTGCCCCCTCTCTGTGCCCCCTCTCTGTGTCCCCCTCTGTGTGCCCCTCTGTGTGCCCTCCCTCTGTGTCCCCCCTCTGTGTCCCCCTCTGTGCCCCCTCTCTGTGTCCCCCCTCTGTGCCCCCCTCTGTGCCCCCTTCTGTGCAGGTGAAGATGTCTGGTCATACGCTAAGAAGCTGCCCCACCTGTTCCAGCAGAAAGGAGTCTTCTACAACATCGTGAAGAAGGATATGGGTAAACTCTACCGTCTCCTCTACTGTGTCATCAGGGTTATGAAAGGGGCTCTGACTAAATGTGTTTAATGTAATAAAGTAAACCGTAAAGTAATAGTGTTTCAGCCTCAGAAAAGATGTATTGTAAAAGTAGCTTTCTAGCGGTCAAGATTCAGATTTAGATTTATTTAAGTGAACAATACATATAACCCAGAATTAGCCTATTTTCAGGTCAGAAACTACATATAACAATACAGTACAAATGACAAGCTTCCAGTTAAACTCTTCAGATTCAGTGGTTACAGACCTGGTTCCTCTTGAGCCAACACTTAAGCTTTGTCTTAAATGTGTTTAATGTCAGACTGAGAGCAGCTGATGCCTTTGACTGACAGACTGTGACTGAAGGCTGCGTCTCAGAGGAACTGCAGCGTCTCTGCTTCCACATCGGAATTTAGTCAACTCATTCAGGGGAGGGGGAGAAAGACCATGTCAACTTTTATGAACTGAAATAGCTGATTTGAATTTATAAATGGTCAAAACTTTGTAAAGTGTATTAGATTCCTGATAAAATCATTTCATGACCTTCCTGGGAAAATAATGAATTGTTGTATTGCTCATTCCAACCTTGACGACAACTGTACTGGTACAACTGTACTTGTACAACTGTACTTGTACAACTGTACTTGTACAACAAGTTTGTCTTTGCTCTTAACATTCCTCTGGCCTCTGTCATAAAAACAAATCTGTGGACTGGTGCTTCCTGTCAAATAAATCTTGTCTGTCTGTCTCTCTGTCTGTGTGTCTCTGTGTGTGTGTGTGTCTCTGTGTGTGTGTGTGTCTCTGTGTGTGTGTGTGTGTGTGTGTGTCTCTGTGTAGGGCTGCTGGATGGGAAGCACTGCACCCTCCCTCACCTGTCTGGGAAGACGTTCGTGTACAGCGCAGCAGAAGACCGGCTGGAGCTGTGTGTGGACACAGCAGGACACTTCCCTGTGGGGCCTGATGTGGAGGAGCTGGTGAAGGAGGCCATGCTGCAGCTGCGCTCGGAGGCCTCCAGAGGGAGCCGTGAGGGCAGCCCCTCACAAAACGCCCTAAAGCTGGGCAGTGGAGGAGCGGTCCTGAAGAAGGGGCAGCTGCACAACGTCACGGCCTTCCAGGGAAAGGGACACTCGCTGGGCAGCTCCAGTGCAGGCTCCCCTCCTGAGCACCGGACAGGCACACGCCAGCACCGCAGCGATTCCACCGAAGATGTGGTATGGAACAGTTGATTTGCATTCATTATATAATCAGAAAATATTCCGGGACATTCCAGAGCTCTGGCAGCATGTCCACAGGGTCCTGAAGCCCAAATGATTACACATCTTACATACATATCTTCACTGTGAAATACATCTGAGCTACAAGTATCATAAACAAACATGTGCAAACCTAATTTGACTTTATTCATGTGTTGTTTCAGAATAAAGGTCATTCATTGGCCAGCTCCATTGGAGGTTCCTCTCCTCCAGACTATCGGCCAATCACACGGCAGCACAGCAGTGGGGTGGACCTGAGTGCCAGTGTGAGCCGAGGACCTGCAGATCTGTCGGACATCGCGGAGGACGCGTCCAGAGAGCTGGTACCGCTACTGCTTATCTACATCTACATGTTCTCCATTTATCCAATAGGTTACACCGGAAAGAACTGGGACTGACCCCACTGCAGACGGGTCAGTCCCACTGCAGACTGCAGACGGGTCAGTCCCACCGCAGACGGGTCAGTCCCACCGCAGACGGGTCAGTCCCACCGCAGACGGGTCAGACAGGGGACTCACCTGTCTGCACAGAAGAAAGTCACAGTCAGTGAATGACACTGAAAATAATTTAGCTCATTTAAACTCTGTTATTTCAGGGAAATATGCGATTATACAGTTGCTGTTTTTTTTTTTTTTAATCTCCTAAGGGGGGCTCACCAGAAAAGTTTGAGAAGCCCTGGGTTAAACAATTAAATAAAGTAAATAATCTATTTCTAGATGACTAAAATAATGTATAGCTGCTGCCTCTGGGTGCAATGTGCCAAAAGGCCCTCATATGCTGGAAAGGGTAAAATCACATTCCTTACAACTGCATGCTAACATTAGCATGCCAGGCCAGGTTCACTTTTTGTTATATACCTGTGGTAATTTTCCCTGCTTACAGTAGTTGGAGCACTAACACAAATCCTGACGAGGGAACGCCTGACTGATAGAAAGTAGTGAAGTTTTAAAGTACAAACATTACAGTATTTGAAGTTCTAACACATAAGATGCCAAAACAAACGTACAAGAACAAGTTAAAGGACAATAAGAATACAGATAATGCATAATATGTGTCCTTGTTTGTGTGGTTTCCAGGGCAACGCCTCGCGGGAGCTGGTGCGGATGGCTCCGGGCTTCGTGACCATGAAGGACGGGCGAGGAGGCCTGGACCCTGAGGTGATGGAGCAGCAGCGCAGAGCCCTGCAAGAGATGGTCTCCTCCATCCAGGCATCTATGGAGCGGAACCTAAGGGAGCAGAGGGACAGGACGGCATCCAGCAGCCAATCACAGCAGAGCTCGCACCAACCACGTCCAAAGGCGGAGGAGCCAGAGGACATGGAGAGTCAGGAGACCGAGCATACCAGTACTGAGCCAATGGACCATTCCTGATTGGACCTGATGCTTCCAAGCGTCACGCAGTAACGGGGTGAAACATTTGAACAAAGTCCCACGCTACAGCCTGCAGCCTGCTGCCTAGAGCCTGCAGCCTGCAGCCTGCTGCCTAGAGCCTGCAGTCTACAGCCTGCAGCCTAGAGCCTGCAGTCTACAGCCTGCAGCCTAGAGCCTGCAGCCTGCTGCCTAGAGCCTGCAATCTACAGTGAAGCTCACTCTTTCAGACAGGCAAACCCGAGCAACAAAGCAGCCGTGCTTAAGTGTGTGCAGTGACTGTGGATGCTTTAGGTGTTCAGAGGTTTGTGATGCTTTTCTCCTCAGGCTTCAGCGGGGTCCTCAGGAGCGTCTGGAGCGCTGGGTGCCTTAGACTGCAGGAACTGATGAGAACTTCTCAGACGAAATAATGAAATTGAAAATATTTATTGCAGATCAGTTGCATCTTTTATTTTCTATTTTATAAACAATTATATCAACGTAACTCGCAATAGGGTTTATTATTCTGTAAAATGTAATATTATCATATTATAAGATTTAAAATCAAAAATCACACATAAACTTGTGTTTGTGTCATTTCCAGTTCCAGAAGGGGGCAGCAGAGATTTGTCTTCCAAATACAACTCTGTTACTCTAAAAAAAAAAAACATACTTGTCTCCAGGTGTTTCTGCTCAGATTTCTCATCATCACATTATTCCAATTGAGTTTTTCTGCCCATGTACATTTACACACAGGCCCCGTACATTTACACACAGGCCCCGTACATTTACACACAGGCCCCGTACATTTACACACAGGCCCCGTACATTTACACACAGGCCCCGTACATTTACACACAGGCCCCGTACATTTACACACAGGCCCCGTACATTTACACACAGGCCCCGTACATTTACACACAGGCCCCGTACATTTACACACAGGCCCCGTACATTTACACACAGGCCCCGTACATTTACACACAGGCCCCGTACATTTACACACAGGCCCCGTACATTTACACACTGGCCCCGTACATTTACACACTGGCCCCGTACATTTACACACTGGCCCCGTACATTTACACACTGGCCCCGTACATTTACACACTGACCCCTGCATCTCACTAAAGTTAAACATTGACCTGGTTGTTGTATTTGCATCACAATCCTGTTCTGTTTCTGTTCTTATGTTCAAGAAGTACTCTAGAAAAGTGATGACATGATCACACACGTCACTGATGGGTCTGGAAGCTCCTTCCTCCAGCAAAGTCCGCCAGGGCCACTCACCAATATGGAATCAATATTTAAAGGAATATAATGGAATATGTCATGTGTAATACACCTTTTTTCAAATCAGTAAATGCATTTTTTAAATTCACTGAGTGACTGAATGGGAATAATCATACAGTTTGTACACATTTCTCTAGCTGTGTGCCTCTTCTGTTCAGTATCCATGCCGCGTTTCCACTGGTTCACTTTGGAGCGGGTTGGGGCAGTCTCAAAGTGTTTCCACAGTCTTAAGTGTACAGTTCTGGTCTGCTTAGGTCATCTGAGAGGTCTAACTTCAAAAACTCAGCAAAAACAAAAAAATACAAATCATTTCTCAACAAACTGCTCTATTTCTACTTATGATGTTTTGTTCATAAATCAAATCTAAAAGATGCGGCGGGTACAACATATGTTAGAGGCCCTGAACATGAACAGAACCATCCTAAAGTCTCCTGACCGTTCACTTCAAACAGGCCTGTCACCATAATTACTATATCCACATATCGGCCGATAAATGAGAGTTGGCACAATATTTTTCTCACTATTGCAGAGTGTTGAATAAGTAATGTGTATTAATCATTGTAGATACAGACTAACTACTAAAGTGTTTCATTCTGCTCTGTATACATGGACAGTGAAACATTTAGAAAAGCACTTCAAAATGTCTTATTGTGACAGGCCTATTGCAACGTGAAGCATGGAAAAAACAGTTCACTATTTTTAAAATTACTTTGACATATACTACTGAATTCACAATACACATTTGTGTTTTTGTTTTACTTTGCCATTGCTTCTCCACATTGTCTCCACTGGACAATACTTTCTAACAGTCATCTTCCACCTTGCTCTGAGTCCGTCCTCCTGAGGCTTCCGTGTGCGCACATGTAGCGTGTTGTGGGTGGTGCTTCGGCTGTATAATATTTACATAATGTAGCATATACTTGACCTGTACAGAAGTGAGGAACATGCTTTTGTTCACCTGTTGCATGTGTGGGCTTTTCAATCTACAATAAAGCCACTTCCATATGGACTGTGTGTGTGTTTTTGAGGTTGACAGTTGAAAATCTATCCTTTAAAATGCTTTGCAGGCCCCACAACCAAATGTTCATAGTGTTCACAAAGTGAGCTAGACCATAATACGTTACCAATAATTAACTAACACAGATCTTCTGACTAATGAGATATTCTTAAATGTAAATGAGCTACAACTTGTCCATCAATGTTCATTATTTTTGTAATCCGGAATAAATCAGCACCACATTTGTCATCAGTTAAAGCTATTTCTGTTTCAGAATCAGAATTATTTTATTCTTCCCATTGGGGAAATTACTTTTGTTACAGGTAACTGACCAGCAAAGAAAAAGTTCACAAAATAAAGAAATTAAAAAAAAAAAGTACATATTTTTTATTTCTTTATTTTGCCATAGTCAGACTAAGAATACAGTACTATAAATCTAAAATAAATACATATACTTCAACATATACAAATATGGCACTCTCACAACATTGTGCCCGACACACTGAAAAGTCAAAGATGCTCCTGGAGTGTGGAGACTGCAGGGCGATGAGGGCGTCGACCACCCGAGGGGGGGCTCCAGGTCAGCTGGAGTTTGTAATGAATCATTTGATTATATAGTGCCTCTCAGGACACACACAGAACTTTACAGTGCAATATTCATTCTCTCCACACTCAGTGGTGGTATAAGTATGAGGACTGTCGTAGCCACAGCTGCCCCGGGGCAGACTGACTTCCGTCAGACTGCAAGGCAGCCAATCTGGCCTCTCTCACCACCAATAATTCACACACTAGATCCAGGCAGTGTGGATGAAGTGTCTTGCCTAAGGACACATTGACAGTTTGTTCCACACCAGGGCGACTGAAGACTCAAGCTCAGGTTAAAGGGGTGCTCAAGCTTTCAGGCTATTTTGGTTTGGTTTGGAATAGGCTATATAAAAGGCATTTCATGAGTAAACATTTCCAAAATTGCACATATTTGGGACATACATATGACATTGTATTTTTTTATGAAGCCAGGTTTAACTGCACTGCTTACTTTTGTTGACATATTTTATAGACCTAAAAAAGTAAAGGGTTTTAAAGCTGTTCACACCTTGTTCAGTCAAAGACTAACAAGATTTGTGTGTGTAACTTTAAGGGCTGGACTTTATGTCTCTGATGGACAAGTGGATTACATAAAATAATAAACAAAACATGTGCAGATTGGACAATGTTTCAATATTAAATGAAATGCTGAGGACAAAGTGACCACTGTTTTCCTGAGAAGGTCCTAAGGCAGGCATGTCCAAATTTTTGTTGGCCCTCCGACTTCCTGCTAAATTGAAAAAGTAGTACTTTTTACTGGAAAAATTGAAAATTGGAAATATTTTGATGTTATACCAACCTAATATTGGTGTTTCAAGTCTTATTATAGGTGTGGAGGCTCCTCGCAACAATGCAAAATTCAGAATTATTCACTTTGTCAAATTCGACATTGTTGGGTCATTGTGGCCCTCTCATGGGGCCCTCTGCTCTGTATAAGTTTCAAAATGGGGCCCTCTGTGAAAAAAAGATTTGGACGCCCCTGTCGTGAGACCACCAAACACATAATCGCACGGGCACTAGGACCCGGGAGGTGCAGAGCGGCAGGCGCTCCATGGAATCGTAGAGGGGGAGTGGTCAGGGGGTGAGTGGTCAGACTGGGTGAGTCGAGGGGTGAATCCATGGATCTATTTTACTGGGTGAGTTGGGGGGTGAACCGGGGGTGAACAGATCCACGGCGGTGCGTTTATGGTCACACTTCCACCGCTGTGTCGGGGCCGGAACCGGAACCGGACTAGGATCAATGCGCGCAGGTAAAACGGGTCTTGATTTTACGCCAAAAACCGTTATTTTTAATCTCCCGATTTCTGCTACATTACAGTCCAAGTTTACTGAATGGTTTTAAGGTAGCTGTGCTGTCTGTGGGCCTGAGCTCAAAATAAATCCATCTTCCATGTGGTGTTTCTTGTCAATGAAACGGTCACATTCCTTTAGCCTGTAACGAAGACTAGAATTAGAGGCTCTGCAGGGGCGCGTCTACACTGAGTTATTAGACTTATTAGAATCAGAATCAGAAAAGCTTTATAGCTATTGTCAATGAACAAAATTCACAAACATAGGAACTTCTCTTGGTGATTCGGTGCAACATAAAACAATGAATAAGTCATAACAATAAGCTATCAGATAAAAAAAAAGTAAGAATAAAGATGAAAAATAGGCTTAATATGTACACAAATTACAGTCATACTGATTTACATATGTCTATCTAGTGCAGAAAGTGAATAGTGAGTGATTAAATTATGGTTAAAGTGACGTGTTTAGGAAGTGTTCATGAGTTCAACGGCAAAGAAACTGTTCTTGTGGCGGGAGGTTCTGGTCCGGATGGACCGTAGCCTCCTGCCTGAGGGGAGTGGCCTCCTGCCTGAGGGGAGTGGCCTCCTGCCTGAGGGGAGTGGCCTCCTGCCCGAGGGGGTTGACTAATTGCTGTCTAGGCAGTTAGCTGCAGCTCTAATCTTAGGGATATGACTCATCTCAAAGTAAATGCACTCTCTTTCCCCTCCTCAACATAGGATGCTGGAGCTGTGTAAAGTCACTCCTTCGCTGTTCATCTCAAACGCTCGCTCAGCCTGCAATACAGAACTTATCCAGAAGGAGGCGGTTACACAGTGCATCAACGTCACCAGGCAGCAGCCGTTTCCCTCAGCGACGGTCATTAAGATCCAGGTGGCCGTGTTTGACGACCCGAATGAGGACCTGTACATGCACTTCGACAGCTGCGCGCTCGCCATCGAGGCCGAGGCACGACGCGGCGGCAAGACTCTGGTCTACTGCAAGAACGGACGGAGCCGATCTGCCACGGTCTGTGTGGCCTACCTGCTCAAGTACCAGCAGCTCACGTTAGAGGGCGCTCTGCAGGTGAGGACCGGAGACCAGGACCGGAGACCAGGACCTAAATACATGCCTTGTCAGATACTACTGATCAGGGCTTTTCAATTATAATTTCCTTAGGGCCAGATTTTGTGGAGAACTGCTGTCTGAGAACAGGGGTTACGGTTCTACTGGGGATGTTGTTAATTGCGAGTAGTATGTCCAAAACATGTGGACGTGGTTTGTTATGACCAAACCTTTTCCCATATTTCATTCTAAACATGTTTTTATGACTGATCTGGTGAATGGTTTTCAAACTTATTCAACACGAGTAAAACAAACAGTGGCGCTGTGTGTTTGGAAGAGCTTTGCCCGATTTGAGCCAGTCCTGTCGAACTGCTAACATGACATTTAAGAATCGAGAAGAAGCCGTGCTTTTGTCTCCTGCGTAACAATACTGTATTTAAATCTGTCATTAAACTGCTTTTACATAGGGATTGCGTATCGCTACGACGGACCGGATCTGGACTTGTAAATACGTTTCGGTTCATGTCTGGACTCATATAAAATATAGCACTGACATACTATATCCTTTTCGTTCTAGAATCTAGACCATCTTAAACCTTCCATTGATCGCGAAATTCGCGCTGGAAACAACGTAAACACTGCCATGCGCCGCTGGCAATAGCGCAAACGGACCCTAATTAGTGACGCACGCGTCTTCCGGGCATAAGTTGAAGCTGCGAAATAAGTTTAAAGATGCGAGAGACGGGAGCGCCTCGTACGTGTGAGAGACAGGAGCGCCTCGTACGTGTGAGAGACAGGAGCGCCTCGTACGTGTGAGAGACAGGAGCGCCTCGTACGTGTGAGAGACAGGAGCGCCTCGTACGTGTGAGACAGGAGCGCCTCGTACGTGTGAGACAGGAGCGCCTCGTACGTGTGAGACGGGAGCGCCTCGTACGTGTGAGACAGGAGCGCCTCGTACGTGTGAGAGACAGGAGCGCCTCGTACGTGTGAGACGGGAGCGCCTCGTACGTGTGAGAGACAGGAGCGCCTCGTACGTGTGAGAGACAGGAGCGCCTCGTACGTGTGAGAGACAGGAGCGCCTCGTACGTGTGAGAGACAGGAGCGCCTCGTACGTGTGAGACAGGAGCTCCTCGTACGTGTGAGACAGGAGCGCCTCGTACGTGTGAGAGACAGGAGCGCCCTGTACGTGTGAGAGACAGGAGCGCCTCGTACGTGTGAGACAGGAGCGCCTCGTACGTGTGAGAGACAGGAGCGCCTCGTACGTGTGAGAGACAGGAGCGCCTCGTACGTGTGAGACAGGAGCGCCTCGTACGTGTGAGACAGGAGCGCCTCGTACGTGTGAGAGACAGGAGCGCCTCGTACGTGTGAGACAGGAGCGCCTCGTACGTGTGAGACAGGAGCGCCTCGTACGTGTGAGAGACAGGAGCGCCTCGTACGTGTGAGAGACAGGAGCGCCTCGTACGTGTGAGACAGGAGCGCCTCGTACGTGTGAGACAGGAGCGCCTCGTACGTGTGAGACAGGAGCGCCTCGTACGTGTGAGAGACAGGAGCGCCTCGTACGTGTGAGACAGGAGCGCCTCGTACGTGTGAGACAGGAGCGCCTCGTACGTGTGAGACAGGAGCGCCTCGTACGTGTGAGAGACAGGAGCGCCTCGTACGTGTGAGACAGGAGCGCCTCGTACGTGTGAGAGACAGGAGCGCCTCGTACGTGTGAGACAGGAGCGCCTCGTACGTGTGAGAGACAGGAGAGCCTCGTACGTGTGAGAGACAGGAGCGCCTCGTACGTGTGAGAGACAGGAGCGCCTCGTACGTGTGAGAGACAGGAGCGCCTCGTACGTGTGAGAGACAGGAGCGCCTCGTACGTGTGAGAGACAGGAGCGCCTCGTACGTGTGAGACAGGAGCGCCTTGTACGTGTGAGACAGGAGCGCCTCGTACGTGTGAGACAGGAGCGCCTCGTACGTGTGAGACAGGAGCTCCTCGTACGTGTGAGACAGGAGCGCCTCGTACGTGTGAGAGACAGGAGCGCCCTGTACGTGTGAGAGACAGGAGCGCCTCGTACGTGTGAGACAGGAGCGCCTCGTACGTGTGAGAGACAGGAGCGCCTCGTATGTGTGAGACAGGAGCGCCTCGTACGTGTGAGAGAGGAGCGCCTCGTACGTGTGAGACAGGAGCGCCTCGTACGTGTGAGACAGGAGCACCTCGTACGTGTGAGAGACAGGAGCGCCTCGTACGTGTGAGACAGGAGCGCCTCGTACGTGTGAGAGACAGGAGCGCCTCGTACGTGTGAGACAGGAGCGCCTCGTACGTGTGAGAGACAGGAGCGCCCTGTACGTGTGTGAGACAGGAGCGCCTCGTACGTGTGAGACAGGAGCGCCTCGTACGTGTGAGACAGGAGCGCCTCGTACGTGTGAGAGACAGGAGCGCCTCGTACGTGTGAGAGACAGGAGCGCCTCGTACGTGTGAGAGACAGGAGCGCCTCGTACGTGTGAGAGACAGGAGCGCCTCGTACGTGTGAGAGACAGGAGCGCCTCGTACGTGTGAGACAGGAGCGCCTCGTACGTGTGAGACAGGAGCGCCTCGTACGTGTGAGACAGGAGCGCCTCGTACGTGTGAGACAGGAGCTCCTCGTACGTGTGAGACAGGAGCGCCTCGTACGTGTGAGAGACAGGAGCGCCCTGTACGTGTGAGAGACAGGAGCGCCTCGTACGTGTGAGAGACAGGAGCGCCTCGTACGTGTGAGAGACAGGAGCGCCTCGTACGTGTGAGACAGGAGCGCCTCGTACGTGTAAGACAGGAGCGCCTCGTACGTGTGAGACAGGAGCGCCTCGTACGTGTGAGAGACAGGAGCGCCTCGTACGTGTGAGACAGGAGCGCCTCGTACGTGTGAGAGACAGGAGCGCCTCGTACGTGTGAGAGACAGGAGCGCCTCGTACGTGTGAGACAGGAGCGCCTCGTACGTTTGAGACAGGAGCGCCTCGTACGTGTGAGAGACAGGAGCGCCTCGTACGTGTGAGACAGGAGCGCCTCGTACGTGTGAGACAGGAGCGCCTCGTACGTGTGAGAGACAGGAGCGCCTCGTACGTGTGAGACAGGAGCGCCTCGTACGTGTGAGAGACAGGAGCGCCTCGTACGTGTGAGAGACAGGAGCGCCTCGTACGTGTGAGAGACAGGAGCGCCTCGTACGTGTGAGACAGGAGCGCCTCGTACGTGTGAGACAGGAGCGCCTCGTACGTGTGAGACAGGAGCTCCTCGTACGTGTGAGAAAGGAGCGCCTCGTACGTGTGAGAGACAGGAGCGCCTCGTACGTGTGAGAGACAGGAGCGCCTCGTACGTGTGAGACAGGAGCGCCTCGTACGTGTGAGAGACAGGAGCGCCTCGTACGTGTGAGAGACAGGAGCGCCTCGTACGTGTGAGACAGGAGCGCCTCGTACGTGTGAGAGACAGGAGCGCCTCGTACGTGTGAGACAGGAGCGCCTCGTACGTGTGAGACAGGAGCGCCTCGTACGTGTGAGACAGGAGCGCCTCGTACGTGTGAGAGACAGGAGCGCCTCGTACGTGTGAGACAGGAGCGCCTCGTACGTGTGAGAGACAGGAGCGCCTCGTACGTGTGAGAGACAGGAGCGCCTCGTACGTGTGAGAGACAGGAGCGCCTCGTACGTGTGAGAGACAGGAGCGCCTCGTACGTGTGAGACAGGAGCGCCTCGTACGTGTGAGACAGGAGCGCCTCGTACGTGTGAGAGACAGGAGCGCCCTGTACGTCTGAGAGACAGGAGCGCCTCGTACGTGTGAGACAGGAGCGCCTCGTACGTGTGAGAGACAGGAGCGCCTCGTACGTGTGAGACAGGAGCGCCTCGTACGTGTGAGACAGGAGCGCCTCGTACGTGTGAGACAGGAGCGCCTCGTACGTGTGGGACAGGAGCGCCTCGTACGTGTGAGACAGGAGCGCCTCGTACGTGTGAGACAGGAGCGCCTCGTACGTGTGAGACAGGAGCGCCTCGTACGTGTGAGACAGGAGCGCCTCGTACGTGTGAGAGACAGGAGCGCCTCGTACGTGTGAGACAGGAGCGCCTCGTACGTGTGAGAGACAGGAGCGCCTCGTACGTGTGAGAGACAGGAGCGCCTCGTACGTGTGAGAGACAGGAGCGCCTCGTACGTGTGAGAGACAGGAGCGCCTCGTACGTGTGAGACAGGAGCGCCTCGTACGTGTGAGAGACAGGAGCGCCTCGTACGTGTGAGACAGGAGCGCCTCGTACGTGTGAGACAGGAGCGCCTCGTACGTGTGAGACAGGAGCGCCTCGTACGTGTGAGACAGGAGCGCCTCGTACGTGTGAGACAGGAGCGCCTCGTACGTGTGAGACAGGAGCGCCTCGTACGTGTGAGACAGGAGCGCCTCGTACGTGTGAGACAGGAGCGCCTCGTACGTGTGAGACAGGAGCGCCTCGTACGTGTGAGACAGGAGCGCCTCGTACGTGTGAGACAGGAGCGCCTCGTACGTGTGAGAGACAGGAGCGCCTCGTACGTGTGAGACAGGAGCGCCCTGTACGTGTGAGAGACAGGAGCGCCTCGTACGTGTGAGAGACAGGAGCGCCTCGTACGTGTGAGAGACAGGAGCGCCTCGTACGTGTGAGACAGGAGCGCCTCGTACGTGTGAGACAGGAGCGCCTCGTACGTGTGAGACAGGAGCGCCTCGTACGTGTGAGACAGGAGCGCCTCGTACGTGTGAGAGACAGGAGCGCCTCGTACGTGTGAGAGACAGGAGCGCCCTGTACGTGTGAGAGACAGGAGCGCCTCGTACGTGTGAGAGACGGGAGCGCCTCGTACGTGTGAGACAGGAGCGCCTCGTACGTGTGAGACAGGAGCGCCTCGTACGTGTGAGAGACAGGAGCGCCTCGTACGTGTGAGACAGGAGCGCCCTGTACGTGTGAGAGACAGGAGCGCCTCGTACGTGTGAGAGACAGGAGCGCCTCGTACGTGTGAGACAGGAGCGCCTCGTACGTGTGAGACAGGAGCGCCTCGTACGTGTGAGACAGGAGCGCCTCGTACGTGTGAGAGACAGGAGCGCCTCGTACGTGTGAGACAGGAGCGCCCTGTACGTGTGAGAGACAGGAGCGCCTCGTACGTGTGAGAGACAGGAGCGCCTCGTACGTGTGAGACAGGAGCGCCTCGTACGTGTGAGACAGGAGCGCCTCGTACGTGTGAGACAGGAGCGCCTCGTACGTGTGAGACAGGAGCGCCTCGTACGTGTGAGACAGGAGCGCCTCGTACGTGTGAGACAGGAGCGCCTCGTACGTGTGAGACAGGAGCGCCTCGTACGTGTGAGACAGGAGCGCCTCGTACGTGTGAGACAGGAGCGCCTCGTACGTGTGAGACAGGAGCGCCTCGTACGTGTGAGACAGGAGCGCCTCGTACGTGTGAGACAGGAGCGCCTCGTACGTGTGAGAGACAGGAGCGCCTCGTACGTGTGAGACAGGAGCGCCCTGTACGTGTGAGAGACAGGAGCGCCTCGTACGTGTGAGAGACAGGAGCGCCTCGTACGTGTGAGACAGGAGCGCCTCGTACGTGTGAGACAGGAGCGCCTCGTACGTGTGAGACAGGAGCGCCTCGTACGTGTGAGAGACAGGAGCGCCTCGTACGTGTGAGAGACAGGAGCGCCTCGTACGTGTGAGACAGGAGCGCCTCGTACGTGTGAGACAGGAGCGCCTCGTACGTGTGAGACAGGAGCGCCTCGTACGTGTGAGACAGGAGCGCCTCGTACTTGTCGAGCTGCGCGGAGCCGTGTGTCCACATGTGGACACACTGCACACATATTTGAACTGTTTTCAGCTGTGCCGCCGCGTGCGATGTTGTGATGGTTAATGTGCTGCGTGCGTCATGTGTTAAAGGGGCGGGGTCAGCGGGTTAAAGGGGCGGGGTCAGCGTGGGGTCTTTGGTCTGGGTGTAAATATGAATGAAATAACTTAAGTGATATGTTGTGGTGTGATGTATTTGGCTTTAAGTAAAAACAAAGTAAAGTCAAAGTAATATTGCTTAATTGCTGCATTCATTAATTGGAGTTTATATTTTGTATTAGTATTTTGTATTTGTATTCTACAGTTGTTAAATATGGTCTGGTGTTTAATGCTGCTAATATGATTTTGTTTTAATATATTATTTTGATTTGTGATATTTTCATTCTACTTTTGATACTGCTTAGTTGATTGCTTTATAGTGATTTAAGTTGACTTTTATGCTAGTTTTTGTAACTCTGTTATTTTACACTGTGACTTAAAGGCGGTATGGACAATTTTTCGGCGATTTGAGAACGCAGGCGGAAGTGCACATGCCACTCCCCCGTGCGGACTGATACAACACACACGTGCGTTTGTTTATTAGCGCGATGGAGCGCATCGCATCTCTCGTCTCCCGTAGATCTGTCCACTTCTGCGTCAGCTCGAACTGTCTTTCTCCGTCTTCATTTTGCCCCGTACACTGAGGGAACTATATTATGATAGATCCATGCGCTTAGGCACGCGGAAACGTGAGGAGGAACCGCACGCGGCTGCAGGTGAGCGGTAGGTGCATTTTATGATTGATACGTGGCAGGACAAATGATTTATCCACGCCACGAGGAAATATGATAAAAAAATTGCTGAAAAAAATCGTCCATACCACCTTTAATTATTGACACTGGTGTTTTGTCTGTTTGAAGGTTTTGACCTGACTTTTGATGCCAATGGATCTGAACATTAGAGTGGAAATGTGTCTAAAGGCAAAACATTGTATCAGATGAAACGGCTGCTTTGGCCCTTGACCCAGACTGACTCTGTCAACACAGGCTGCGAAATAGATGGGGGCCCGGGGCCCGCAAGCAGTTGAATCTCCGGCGGGCCCGCGGTTTGAAATAGGAGGGGGCCCGCCGTGTCCCTCCTCGAAAAAAAATCGAGATTTAACTAGTAATTTGGCCATATTCGGGCCATTTTCATCGCTTAAGTTTCGTTTTGACAGACATGCCCACTTCGCACGTCTTCTCGCTTCTCATTGGCCGAGCGGTCTCCGTGATGTAATATCGATGAAAGCGGGCATCTGATTGGCCGCTGCGTTCGTGTTGCGTTCACGTGTCCTCGGAAATGCCCTGTCTAATTTTCGGGGGCAATGTATATATGTTAGTAGTTTATTTTGTAGGACGTGATTTCATATATTCCACAAGATCTCCTTGTGTCAAATGCTGTAAACAGTATTTATTTTGTATATAAAAAACATTATTATATTGAATTAAACAGTTTTAAAGATCATGATCTCTGGTTTATATGATTCAGTATTTGTGCTCTTCATATCAAATAACAGATACAAGTACTTTAAAATTGTTTTACATGCTATTAACCAGGTTTAAAACAACACATTTATCTTGTTCTTATGACGCCGCGATGCCGCGCGCGCTTGTGGGCCCCTGAAATTGCTTGGGGGCCCCTAACTTTGAAAATTTATTTCTCAGCCTGCAACAATACTCAACATAAGATAAGATAAGATATTCCTTTATTGTCCCACATGGGGAAATTTCATTGGTGCAACGCACGTAGATGTTCTGCACATGTTCCCACATGCTCTTGTTGTTGAGTTGAGTCTTAGCTCGTAGCTTGTGATTTGTAAGTTGTAACTTTTGTTAAAAACAGTGAATAAAGCAGACAAGTTGAGTTTATTTCAGTCTGCAGTTAAGCCTTGTGTTTGATAGTCGTCCTTGTTCAAGTGTCTTCAACTTAATTTAGCCAAGTTGCTTGTGTTATGCTGTTATAACATTATGCAAAAATGGCATGGTTTAGGTCCGGACCTAATGAGTCCGGACCTGAACCTAAACCTCTGGATTCGAATCCGAACTTGAACCTGAACGTGGGTTTAGGTCTGCATCCCTACTTTTACATGTTTCTGCGGTTTGTTTAGCGAATCTGTGTCGTTACATTCCAATCACAAAATACAGTTACATTTCTAAAATGAGATGAGTGCATTTTATCAGATCAAATTTAGGCTTTGAACTGCACTGAATTAGTGAGGAAAAAAGAAAAGCTGGCAACTGAAGGAAACTCCTGTACATCCAGTTTAAATACAGATTTAAATAGAGTATCGGCACACAGGAGACAAAAGCACAACTCCTTCTTGATGTAAAAGCATTCGATTTCATGTTAGCTGCCCGGCTGGACTTTGTTTTATCAGGCTTTTTTTTTTAATGATTTCATTGTAATGTGAATTCTCCTGTTCATTTGAGAACAGACCTCAGCCTGTCACATGGGACGACACTGTCCCATATGACAGGCTGAGGTCTTTTCTCGAATGAACAGGTGTATTTGTTCTGAGGGACATCCAGGAGGATAGTTGGGCTTGACACTGAGCTTCTAGAAAACACCCTGTGAGGTAAAATTATTGCCATTGCCTCCGTCAAAAAGAAACAAAGGCAGAAAACAAAGAATGATTTGCAGGACAGGCCTGATCAGAACTGATCGTCATTATCATGAATGGGGCGGAGTTATGATCAGCTGCCCATCAGTTTTACAGTCAGTGGAAGAAATGCATAGAACAAGTCTGGTGATGATTTAAATACTAAACTGAAAATTCTCGGTGCCGTGGCACACATCAACAAAACGTTACAGATCAGGGACATTTAGGATGGAGTGTTTTTGATGGTTGGAGGGGAGAGGACTTTCTAAAGAGGAGCCATCAAACCAGTGTGAATGAAAACAAATGCGTCTCCAGATATGTTTTTGATGAGGGAACAATGTTAGAACCTGTTTAAAAGCACAAAAAAAGTTTATTTAGCATTAATCAACATTATGTGTCACTCACTCCTCTACTTTAAACAACTTTTAACTGGGCACTTAAAAATCTCATTTCTTTGAGCTGGAAAGAAACCATCATAACACCAATACCTAAAGTAGGGAAGGATCGATTTGACTGTGCCTCATAAAGACCAATCTAGACTCTGAATGTGGATTATCATATATAGACCTCAATTACCATACTTTTCGGACTTTAAGCCGCTTTGAACCCTGCGGCCCATACAATTGTGCATCTAATTTATAGATTTTTACTACAGAAGCTCAAGCATTTGACACACTGTTGAAGAAGCTATCAGTGGACAGTTGTCACTGTCCAGGGGACACATTGTGTTCTCTATACTTTAAGCTATGTGTTTTATTACAATCAGACCCATATTCACGGAGAAATGAGTAATGAGGAAGTGAATCTAGATAGGTCTTCAGTTTAGAACCTGCCACATTGAAATGAGACTTTCTAGTGCCAGACCTGACCCTGCATCACTACCGTGGACCATACATTTTTTGTGTAAATATCATTACAATGTTACAAAATATGTTGTTACAACGTAACACTCACACTACTGTGTAGTGTTAAGTGCTAAGCAAATTTCAAATAGGTGAAAATGGGCTCATTACGATGGTCAAACATTAATAATTCAAATTAACGGCCACTTGCCAGACCCACTGTCTCTGGAAGGAGGGGTTAGTTAAGACTTGGTTCCCCTGGTCCTCACTTTGTATCCGGTACCATTGAACCATTGACATATTTTTGTTCCAATATGGAACATTTTCCAATTGTAAAATAAATTAAAAGCTTTGATATGTTGAAGAAATCCTTTATCCATTTCATATCATAATGAATTACACAAACTGCACCTACAATGGACATACAGAACATTTAAAAAAAACCTTCAGACTTAATTTGGGAATGGACATGTGCCTCTTTGATTGTTCTGTGCTACTGGTGTTCATTTTATTTAGTTTGTTGCTCTCTGGTTGCATTCTGCTCTGTTTAATAAGTAATTTTTGGCAAATAAATAAGCTCATCTATCTCCATGGAAACAAGCAGTTGACACCACCAAGCCGTGTTACAGGTCAGATCTGTGGAGAGGTAACCCTGCTCACAGGTGGAATACAGGTTTTTCCAAGGTATTTTTGAGCAATAAAACACCTGAAATTGAATAAGTTCAGATTTGTTTTATGTCATACTGTGGAACAATCCAGACAAAACGATAAACATGTCCAGCATGAGAGCATCCTATCTACGTACCAGTCTCCAGGCTCTCCACAGAACAGATTAGTCACTAGATCTGGTGGATGGCATGTTGCTGCCTGTCAACATGGGGATGTCCCCCCTTTACCTGGAATGTTTCAAAGACAAAATACAACATAAAAGCATAAAACTCATCTATTTCCATGTTGTTTTTACACTTACAGAAAATCAAAGCAGCACGTCACATGATCGAACCCAACCCAGGCTTCATCTTGCAGCTGCAGAAGTACGAGGAGGCGCTGAGACAGCGAGATCAGACCTGACTACCCACCCACAGCTCCTATGGTCCCGTGCCGGAATACTGGATGTGGAAATGGACTTCAGGTGGACTGTCTTGCCAATTCAGATGATTAGGCTGTTTTAACTCCTCTGTAAACAAAAAACACGGAGCCAAAAACTGAACCAAACCCTTGTCCAAAGCAAGTCATACTCCGTTGAAACATGTTTGAAGTGTTCAATAGATGTCTCCAGTCATATGTCACTTCCTAGCACCCTTTTGGGTGAAAACATTAACAGATACCGTATTTTCCAGATTATAAGTCGCACTTTTTTTCATAGTTTGGCCGGGGTGCGACTTAGATGTGACATTATGATATGATATTATATGACAACCTCAAGAGGGCGTTTTAGGCTCGTGTCCCTATGGTACCTGCTACTCCTGTACCACTGAAAATGTGAAATGTCAGCATCACTGGTCACTTATAAAGACAACTGAGCAGGGCTGAACAAAAATGCCACCAAAAAGAAAATCATATTCAGCAGATTACAAGCTGCACGTATTGAAATATGCAGCCAAAAACGGTAATCGAGCAGCAGGAAGAAAGTTTGGAGTGAACGAGAAACTTGTGAGGGACTGGCGAAAAGGGGAGGCTACTCTCGCTGCAATGAAGAAAACAAAAAAAGCTAATCGCGGGCTAAAAGCTAGGTGGCCACAGCTAGAGGAAAGAGTTCGCACATGGGTGCTTGAACAACGTGCTGCTGAGAGAGGCTTGTCAACAGTGCATTTGCGTCTCCATGCTCAAGTAGTTGCCAAGGAGATGAATATAAATGACTTTGCGGGAGGACCTTCTTGGTGTTACCGCTTCATGCAACGCAACCACCTCTCTATCAGAGAAAGGACAACGATGTCCCAAAAACTGCAAGCAGACTTCCAAGCCAAGGTCAACCGTTTCCGTGAGTTTGTTGTAAAGCATGTGACTGAGCACAACGTGACACCAGATCATATTATCAACATGGACGAGGTCCCCCTCACGTTTGACATTCCCATGGGACCAAGTGTTGTGGAGAAAGGGCAAAAGAGTGTGGCTCTAGTAACACCTGTTCATGAGAAATTACACTTCACTGTGGTACTGGCATGTTGTGGAGATGGATCAAAACTGCCACCAATGGTAATTTTCAAACGAAAAACGATGCCAAAAATCCAATCCTCCTCAGTTACAATCGCCGTGAATGAGAAAGGCTGGATGGATCAAGAAATTATGAACTTATGGCTTACAAAGTGCTACACTAAGCATCCGGATGGCTTCTTTAGAAGCCGCAAAGCCCTGCTTGTGATGGACAGCATGCGAGCGCACATCACACCACAGTTCAAAGATGAATTAAAAGTTGTCAACTCCATACCTGTCATCATCCCTGAAGGCTTAACCAAAATACTCCAGCCTCTTGATATCTCTGTGAACCGGTGCTTTAAGGCACTCTTGCGTAACCTGTGGGAGCAGTGGATGATGGATGGAGAGCACAGCGTCACGGCAACCGGGAGAATCCGCCACGCAACTTTCTTGGAAGTCATTGAATGGATCGACAAAGCATGGGCTTCAGTGAAAACCGAAACCATCCTGTCGGGATTCAGAAAGGCCGGAATAATTGGAACTGCAACTGACTACGAGTCTGACGAAAGTGTCACAGAAGCGGAACCTGCGCTTCGTCTTCCTCCGGAGTTGGCGGAGTTGTTTAGAAGTGACACAGAGGAAGAGGAATTTAGTGGATTTAGTGATTCGGAGTAATACTGATGCTTTGGTAAACTTGTTAGCATGTTCTTTATGTTATAGTGATCTGAATAACTTAATATGTTAAGTTAACATACCAGACACTTAACAGTTTGTCTGTGCGTCATGTAGCTGAAGGTGTTAGCGTTAGCATACATAGCTATTCACCATGTTCTCTCATCTGTTATTATTTTAAATTGCATTTCAAGATGAAATGTCTGTTCTTGGTCTTGAATTTAGATTTTTTTTGGATCAAATAAATTTCCCCAAAAATGTGACCTTTTTTTCTTCTCTATTATGCATTTTTTGGCTGGTGCTCCAAAATATTGATTCTGGTGAAACAGCAGCCATGGATGGAGGCCCAAATTTGAGTCTTATTTCCTCGTGGCGTGGACTGCCGATTAGTCCTGCCACGTATAAATCATAAAACGCACCTACCGCTCACCTGCAGCTGCGTGTGGCTCGTCCCCCCGAGAGCAGCACAGTTCCGCGTGTCTAAGCGCATTGATCTATCATAATATAGTTCCCTCAGTGTACGGGACAAAATGAAGACGGAGATGGACTGTTCGAGTTGAAATTACAGAAATCTACGGGAGACGAGAGACGCGATGCGATCCGTCGTGCTAATAAACAAACGCACGTGTGTGTTGTATCAGTCCGCACGAGGGTTCTCAAATCGCCGAAAATGTCATGTCCTGTCAAATAAATCATACTGGGAAGCATCAATGTAAGTTTGTACTCCAAACCCACAAGTAAAATAAAATTTAAAATGAATAGGACTTTTATATGTGTGGCATGACGAGCGGTGAGGCGCCCGCTGAAGACGCTTTCTGATACACATTTTAAAAGACCAACAACGCCACCTGGACCATATTAACAACATAAAAGGCGCACAGGTTCATTCTATCGACTAAAAAAGGAGGCCATTCAGATAAGTTACATTGATAGATAGATAAGATCTATCTATCTATCTGTATATATGTATATATATGTTTTGTTAAGACAAGGCATTGCAGTAAAAGGGCATGGCAATGTAAAAGAGGCAGTAAAAAGCATCACAGTAAAGGCATAAAGACAAAGGCATAAAGGCAAGGCATCGATGGGCCGGTGGCTCAACCAAACTTTTTTCTGTTCCGGCTCGTGAGCGCGCACCCTTGACGGGTGATGGCTGACCGCATCGTAGCTACGACACATCGGACCCCAGCTTCAAAAGATGTGCCAGCCACCAAAGCGACGGACAACGAGCGCGATGAAGCGGTGTGCGATGGGGCTAAGCCACACAGCGGCACTGAAACAATACACGCATTAAGCGATAGACTAAGGTGGTTAGTTTTGTCAACTGAGTGAATACTACCTGGCGCAGGGAGGACAGGGCGTACACAGGACCGGAAATGCACGAGCCGCAGTGAGAGAGAAAAGAAGACGAGGCGCTTTTATACGCTTTCGCGCCACCTACTGGATGGCGAATTTTGGCACAATATTTTGGAGCCCATACATATGGATTCTGCCTGAAAATGTTTGCTGTATTACAACTCCCTAAAACTTTTTTTTTGTGAATTTACCTTCAGCTTTTAAGTCATAAGTCCATATTCCAGTTCCTGCTGCTGATGCAGGAATATGGACACAGATTTGTGCAACAGTGTCCATATATGATTATTACTAGGCTACCACGACCCAGCCTGAGTGTTGTAATTCAGCCATTCAAAATCAGTTTGACACCTCTGTTCTAGAGGGAGCTGCATTATGATACTATGATACTAAGGGAGATAATAAACTGTTTTGTTCATTCAATGTTTTCTGTTGCCATCTTTTGGTCAGGTCTTGGTTTTATATTGGGCCATTGAGAATGAATTCCTATCTGGTAAAATAACTGCTTAATACAAAAGTTAATAAAAGGTTTTACTTAAGTTAAGCCACGCCTCCCTACACCTGTGTTTGCTCCACTCTACCTGTTAGCCACACCTCCTCATCGAACCACTCCCTACACCTGTCTCTGCTCCGCTCTACCTGTTAGCCACACCTCCTCATCAGACGGTCGGCACTAGATCATAAGTTCATAACTCACGGAAGTGACGAACTATGAAGTGATGAATTTCAATATGGCGGCAACGAAAGTCAACAATCAGGATTTTGATGTAAAACAACAATTGAATCCCCAATGATTAAGTTTGATATTGATGTTTACCCGAGATCAATTACAAAACGAGACTGAGTAGATTAGTCTTCACTTTTTTCTACAACTAAACTAGGTTACAACAGACAGTTTCAAGTGTAGTCGAGACTGAGTAGATTAGTATTGGCTAATAAAAGTAAAATGAACCAAGATGATGTGCTTTAAAAAAGGCAGATTTAATTTATGAAAAGTGAGCTGACACAAGCTGATTTGCTAACATTTGTGATTAAAATCAATTTAAACAAATCTAAACAATTTAAAATCGTTACTAATGAGAACTGAAGTTACATATACATACATAAACAATGAAAAAGGCCTGAGATCTGAAACAAAACCATTTGGTTGCTGAAATAACAACTACTGAAATTCAAAGTGCAATCAAGAGACTATGGACACATAAATCACCGGGGAGTGACGGGTTCCCCTCTGACCTTTAGAAAGGCAAACGGAATCTCTTAAAGTTAGGTGATGTCCTCCATAAAGAACTATTAACAATCTTGGAGAAAAACTGTTCTCCACTATGAAGAAAGATCTTGAAAAATGTTTTCACATCCCATACTTAAGTCAGGATTTAAACTATAAAAATGTATGTTTTGCCCAGATTTCTCAAACTATTCCAGACTCTTCCAATTTCAATCCCCAACCGGCTGTTTGACGAGTGGAATAAAACAATCTCAAGATTTGTATAGCAAGGCAATAAATCTCAAATCCGTCCAATTGTCCACCTGCAGGTAGTGACGGAGGTGAGGGCGCCCTATAAAAGGAGGATCTGTTACGTTGCCCGACCTCTCACTTCTGACGTCAGACAAAGATGGCAGCTCGCAGAGACGCAGACTGGGCAGCCGAAGAATAGTGACAAACTAGTGCTACTTTCAGCGTAAAGCGTCGTGGCCTCAAGGTAGTTTAGCTCACACTTGGTGAGTTGAATCTATACGTACTTTCTGCACTATTGTGTAGTGGGAGCTAACTCGTCGGTGTTCTAGGCTCGGGTGTCTGCTTGTTGCGTCGCTCTGGTCCTTAAATCAGAAGCCTAACATGCCCTTCATTAGCGGTAAGCGACCTTATACAGCCGTCGGTATTCTAAACTACAGCTTATAACACGTTGTTTGTGCAGTTTGGGGTCCTTCCGGGAAGCCGGCCTCGGTGGCGTCTCCAAACGCGCTTCGGGCATAGAATGTAACATCATGTGGTCCTCCCCTTCTTCTTCGTCTCCCTTCCATCTAAGACTAGAGTATGTGATTAAATGATCTGGGACTATCTAAGTGTCACGTTACAGTGAAGTGACAACGCTGGATGCGAGGAAAATGTCAAAATGTAATCTGAAATGTGATGAAAATATGTGTTTGAATTTATCGAACTAACTTATATAACTTATTATGCAGCTTAATAAATGTACACCCTTTTGTATCTTTGTCTCTGTCCAATTATTACAGTCTAACTTACCTGTGTGACCTTTATGACAGAATTAATTCATTCGTTTGAGGGTTCCCTGTCCCTTGCTCTAAAAACAGGGGGCGTTGTTGTACATGTGAAGCAGATACTGTGGGTGAGAAGACGGCTCTACCGCTCGTAATGCCACAAAAAGAAAAAGGATGTTAGGGTTTGCCCCGCCTGAAAGGTTACTTTATTTCCGCTCAAATCAGAGCGTTGCTGTGCTGGTGTGACCCAAAATATGAAGCTCAATGGAAAAATGTTGAGATTGGTGCCGGGGGATCCTGTACAGGCCTTACTGGCAGATGACAGCCGAGTGATTTGAAGGAAGTTAAGAATCCTTGGGTAAACTGTGTTTACAACATATATTAAAAAGGTATAAAAGCATTTCACCTGATTGTAAAAAATAACATCATGAAAAGCTTTGATATGTTGAAAGAATCCTTTTGGCTTGGAGAAACAGGACTTTCATAGGTTTTTAAAAATAAGGAGTTATAACCAAGAAATTAAACCATTATGACCATTTTATCCCTCTGACTGAAATTTTTATCAAGGCTTATAAATCAGAACTTTCAAGGGGAAAAACATGTAAATTCCGGTATATCAAGGTTTTACTAATCTGGACAACTACTCTACTCAATATATTATAAACAAATGGGAAAGAGAAGGTAAGTGTACTTTGGCCATACCTGAAGGAAGGAGAATTATGTATGTATTTATTTATCTATTTATTTTTGAGCAAGTTAACAGATACAAATAAGAAACAAAAATGCCATTGGCACATTCAACAAAGGGAAACTTATTGAATCCCACTTAGACTTATGAAGTCTTAAAGAATTAATCAAATCAGTCACATTATTATTATATGTGAGGCGAGAGTTTTTTTATTTGTTTCGCGAGCCCACCGACCTCAAAAATGGAGATTCTAATTTATTTAATTTTTTTTTCCTGTTTTCACAGATTTTCCAGTTTTTTTTGGCCAAAACCTCAATAAAAATAAAAACGTATTCTGCACCAGCATCTCTGACCATTACTGCACGACCCCAAGTTCGTCAGAACGTCAGAGAGCTTTAAAACTCTCGCAACTCACGGCTTCCTAGATCGACCATAGATCCATGAGATCGACCAGTAGATTAACATAAAGGACGGGGGTGAGCGTGGCTTTGGCTCGGCCTCTCATTCATTGACTCGTGTTCGATCGTGTTGACCGATTATATCAGAATCATTTTGTCGTTGCCATTTAAGTAGCACAAGTCCTCCTCATGTGGACATGTCCAGCTCGTCTGTGGAGTCACATGTTCTCTTCTGACATGAGCGTGTGAAAAAATACAGCGCCGTTCGATCAAATAACTGGCCAAATTTAAGCTGCTCAATAAGACATTTTCATTCATTGCACACTTTGTGCTCCTGTCCAGACTCAATAAAGTTTATCAAACCGACTTGTTTGGTCACGGGATGATTCATTTTCTGAGAAGCTGTCAGTCTGGGACTACTTTCTGTCTGATCACTGTGAGTTCCACCTTCCATTAAACAGTTAGTTTATGACATTGAAGATATTTTTGTACATTACAGTATAATAAGTTATTTTCAATTTCTTGCATTGATAACTATAATGATGCAGATAATGTAGAGAGGCGGAAGTAGGGCCTATATTCTAAGAATCCAAGAAAATTATTTAAAATCAAATTTTATTTTTAAATTCAACTCCGACTTTTGGATGGTAGAAATGTGATTTGATAATGGGAAAGTAAAATTGTATTTTTATTTTCATTCCGTCCCCCCCTTTTAAAAATGCCAAGGAAAATAAAACGACAAATTAAAAAACTCGCCTGAAAGACAATTTTAAGTTGCAATCGAAAAGACACACGAGCAATGGTAAGGACAAAAGGACCAACTATGAACAGGTAAGAATAGGGAACGAGCACAAACCAATGACAACTGGAAAAAAGTGCAATATGGCAATAAATGTGAGCCTGTTTTTATATCAACATGTTTGATGTTGGCATAGCTTTTGTTTGTGATCCTAGCATTCCACATTTCACCCACAGACAAGTCACACAAAACCAGTGTTTCGAACAGTGGGAAGTGTAAAGCTTCCATAACTATATAGAATTATATAATTATTAATTGGTAATAACCTATTGAAGGCTTTTAAAAATAAAATGACTATCATATTTTACAAGGTCAAGGAATTTTAATGTTTTGAAAAGATCATGAAAAACACAAGAAAAACAACTTTGTGAATTATCTGGACTGATCATTTTTGCAATATGAGTAATGATTAATAATAATTAACATTAATAATTGTTCCATACTTCAACACAATAAGTGAACAAAGGGAGATTTAATGAGCAATTTAATGCAGGTATTGTTTTGCTGTATTTAGAATGAATAGGTCTTGTCTAATGAGTGCTGTGGGTTTATATGTCAATGATTACTCCAAGGAATTTATTTTCGACAACTTTGTCAATTTGTACACATTCAGTAACGTCAATCACAGGGAAGTGGATACATTTACCACATTTTTGGACAGAAAATATGAGAAAACTTGGCTTGACACATTGAAAACCGTTGAACACAGAAGGAAATACAATTTCCAGTAGGTGGCATCAATGCAACACAAAGGATACAGCCCACAAGAGCTAGTGTGTTACAAGGAGCTGTTGGCAGGTATTGGTCAGGTGTCTTTACAGTGTCGTGTACAGTGTGGTGTACAGTGTCGTTTACAGTGTCGTACACAGTGTGGTGTACAGTGTCGTGCACAGTGTCGTACACAGTGTGGTGTACAGTGTCGTTTACAGTGTCGTACACAGTGTGGTGTACAGTGTCGTGCACAGTGTCGTACACAGTGTGGTGTACAGTGTCGTTTACAGTGTCGTACACAGTGTGGTGTACAGTGTCGTGCACAGTGTGGTGTACAGTGTCGTTTACAGTGTCGTACACAGTGTGGTGTACAGTGTGGTGCACAGTGTGGTGCACAGTGTGGTGTACAGTGTCGTTTACAGTGTCGTGCACAGTGTGGTGCACAGTGTGGTGCACAGTGTGGTGTACAGTGTCGTTTACAGTGTCGTGCACAGTGTGGTGCACAGTGTGGTGTACAGTGTGGTGTACAGTGTCGTTTACAGTGTGGTGCACAGTGTGGTGCACAGTGTGGTGTACAGTGTGGTGTACAGTGTCGTTTACAGTGTCGTACACAGTGTGGTGTACAGTGTCGTTTACAGTGTCGTGCACAGTGTGGTGTACAGTGTGGTGCACAGTGTGGTGCACAGTGTGGTGTACAGTGTGGTGTACAGTGTGGTGCACAGTGTGGTGTACAGTGTCGTTTACAGTGTCGTACACAGTGTGGTGTACAGTGTCGTTTACAGTGTCGTGCACAGTGTGGTGTACAGTGTGGTGCACAGTGTCGTGCAACGTGTCATGTACAGTGTCGTGTACAGTGTGGTGTACAGTGTGGTGTACAGTGTGGTGTACAGTGTGGTGCACAGTGTGGTGCACAGTGTGGTGCACAGTGTGGTGTACAGTGTCGTGCACAGTGTCGTACACAGTGTGGTGTACAGTGTCGTTTACAGTGTCGTACACAGTGTGGTGTACAGTGTCGTGCACAGTGTCGTACACAGTGTGGTGTACAGTGTCGTTTACAGTGTCGTACACAGTGTGGTGTACAGTGTCGTGCACAGTGTCGTACACAGTGTGGTGTACAGTGTCGTTTACAGTGTCGTACACAGTGTGGTGTACAGTGTCGTGCACAGTGTGGTGTACAGTGTCGTTTACAGTGTCGTACACAGTGTGGTGTACAGTGTGGTGCACAGTGTGGTGCACAGTGTGGTGTACAGTGTCGTTTACAGTGTCGTGCACAGTGTGGTGCACAGTGTGGTGTACAGTGTGGTGTACAGTGTCGTTTACAGTGTGGTGCACAGTGTGGTGCACAGTGTGGTGTACAGTGTGGTGTACAGTGTCGTTTACAGTGTCGTACACAGTGTGGTGTACAGTGTCGTTTACAGTGTCGTGCACAGTGTGGTGTACAGTGTGGTGCACAGTGTGGTGCACAGTGTGGTGTACAGTGTGGTGTACAGTGTGGTGCACAGTGTGGTGTACAGTGTCGTTTACAGTGTCGTACACAGTGTGGTGTACAGTGTCGTTTACAGTGTCGTGCACAGTGTGGTGTACAGTGTGGTGCACAGTGTCGTGCAACGTGTCGTGTACAGTGTCGTGTACAGTGTGGTGTACAGTGTGGTGTACAGTGTGGTGTACAGTGTGGTGCACAGTGTGGTGCACAGTGTGGTGCACAGTGTGGTGTACAGTGTCGTGCAACGTGTCGTGTACAGTGAGGTGTACAGTGTAGTGCACAGTGTGGTGCACAGTGTGGTGCACAGTGTGGTGCACAGTGTGGTGTACAGTGTGGTGCACAGTGTGGTGCACAGTGTGGTGTACAGTGTGGTGTACAGTGTGGTGCACAGTGTGGTGTACAGTGTGGTGTACAGTGTGGTGCACAGTGTGGTGTACAGTGTGGTGTGCAACGTGTCGTGTACAGTGTGGTGCACAGTGTGGTGTACAGTGTCGTGTACAGTGTGGTGCACAGTGTGGTGTACAGTGTCGTGCACAGTGTGGTGTACAGTGTGGTGTACATTGTGGTGTACAGTGTCGTGCACAGTGTGGTGCACAGTGTCGTGCACAGTGTGGTGCACAGTGTGGTGCACAGTGTGGTGTACAGTGTGGTGTACAGTGTGGTGCACAGTGTGGTGCACAGTGTGGTGCACAGTGTGGTGCACAGTGTGGTGCACAGTGTGGTGTACAGTGTGGTGCACAGTGTGGTGCACAGTGTGGTGTACAGTGTGGTGTACAGTGTCGTGCACAGTGTGGTGTACAGTGTGGTGTACAGTGTGGTGTACAGTGTCGTGCACAGTGTCGTGCACAGTGTGGTGTACAGTGTGGTGCACAGTGTGGTGCACAGTGTGGTGTACAGTGTGGTGTACAGTGTGGTGCACAGTGTGGTGCACAGTGTGGTGCACAGTGTGGTGCACAGTGTGGTACACAGTGTGGTGCACAGTGTGGTGCACAGTGTGGTGCACAGTGTGGTGCACAGTGTGGTGCACAGTGTGGTGTACAGTGTGGTGTACAGTGTGGTGCACAGTGTGGTGTACAGTGTGGTGCACAGTGTGGTGCACAGTGTGGTGCACAGTGTGGTGTACAGTGTGGTGTACAGTGTGGTGCACAGTGTGGTGCACAGTGTGGTGCACAGTGTGGTGCACAGTGTGGTGTACAGTGTGGTGCACAGTGTGGTGTACAGTGTGGTGTACAGTGTGGTGCACAGTGTGGTGTACAATGTCGTTTACAGTGTCGTGTACAGTTTTTTTTAATTGTGACATTATTTACATGTCTTCTTCCTCCACACTCTGAAGCCTCTTGATTCTATTTATCAAAGTGTGATGTCACTCACCACAATATTGCCTTTGATTTATTTACTGTGTATGTTGAAAAACTCCCCCAATATTTATCCTTGCTTCTTAATGTCTATAGTTAACTCTAATAACTCTAGTTAGTTGACATTTTTTGGGTAATCTATTTAACGCATTCACTGAAGTTTTAAAGCAATCTCTAAACCCATTTCAGCCCCCCCCCAAACCTCAAAGATGCTATAGAATCATATCATCCAAACAGAGCTCTTTGCTCTCTAAATGCTGGCCTTCTGGTGGTCCCAAGAGTCTCTAAAAGCACAGTAGGAGGTAGAGCTCCTGTGTTATGGAATCAGCTCCTGTCCATGTTGAAGAGGCCGACACAGTCTCTTCATTTAAGACCAGTATTAAAATGTTCCTCTTTGAAATCACTTATGGTCAGGCCAGTTAGGAACAGAAATATAAACCTACAGTTTCAGCTACGCTGCCCTAGGAGCAACTATGGGGGAAGTATGGCAGCTTGAGCACTATCCTCTGATAAAGACTTTCTATTCTATTAAACAATATTTAATATTTAATTTCACTTGCAGTCTGTTCATTGCCTTTCTCTTTATCTCACTTCCTCGAGGGGAGTGGGATCGACTCATCGAGGACCTGTGGACCCAGATGCTCCTCTCCTGGTGAAGCTGTCTCTACTCCATATGAAGGGTTCTTCATCTGCTTGGAAGAACTGGTTCTCCTCCTGAAGAACTGGTTCTCCTCCTGAAGAACTGGTTCTCCTCCTGAAGAACTGGTTCTCCTCCTGAAGAACTGGTTCTCCTCCTGAAGAACTGGTTCTCCTCCTGAAGAACTGGTTCTCCTCCTGAAGAACTGATTCTCCTTCTGAAGAACTGGTTCTCCTTCTGAAGAACTGGTTCTCTTACTGAAGAACTGGTTCTCCTCCTGAGGAACTGGTTCTCCTCCTGAAGAACTGGTTCTCCTTCTGAAGAACTGGTTCTCTTACTGAAGAACTGGTTCTCCTCCTGAGGAACTGGTTCTCCTCCTGAAGAACTGGTTCTCCTTCTGAAGAACTGGTACTCCCCCTGAAGAACTGGGTCTCCTCCTGAAGAACTGGTTCTCCTTCTGAAGAACTGGTTCTCCCCCTGAAGAACTGGTTCTCCTCCTGAAGAACTGGTTCTCCTCCTGAAGAACTGGGTCTCCTCCTGAAGAACTGGTTCTCCTCCCGAAGAACTGCTTCTCCTTCTGAAGAACTGGTACTCCCCCTGAAGAACTGGGTCTCCTCCTGAAGAACTGGTTCTCCTTCTGAAGAACTGGTTCTCCCCCTGAAGAACTGGTTCTCCTCCTGAATAACTGGTTCTCCTCCTGAAGAACTGGGTCTCCTCCTGAAGAACTGGTTCTCCTCCTGAAGAACTGCTTCTCCTTCTGAAGAACTGGTACTCCCCCTGAAGAACTGGGTCTCCTCCTGAAGAACTGGTTCTCCTTCTGAAGAACTGGTTCTCCCCCTGAAGAACTGGTTCTCCCCCTGAAGAACTGGTTCTCCTCCTGAAGAACTGGTTCTCCTCCTGAAGAACTGGTTCTCCTCCTGAAGAACTGGTTCTCCTCCTGAAGAACTGGTTCTCCTCCTGAAGAACTGGTTCTCCTCCTAAGTGGCTCCACTGTCTCCCTCACGTCCGTCCGGCCGTCTGTGAGAGTCAGATCCCTCCTTCATTCTGGAACTCCTCCAGGAGGTTTTCTGTAGTTTTTCCTGCAGAAGGAGGGTCTAAGGACAGAGGACTCTGGAACATCGTCCCTCGTCCCCACGGACATTGTTTAATCCGTTTTTCACTGTCGCCCTCAGAGGCAACTGTTGTTGTGATTTTTGGTGTTCCAAAAATAAATAGAATTGAATAAATTTAATAGAGCTTTATGATGATTTAAAAATATTTAATCTACCTTGAAACAATGGGTCCAAAAATCATGTATAGCTTGACAATTTATTATAAGGGAAGACAGCTTTACATTTGTTTCATTGTTTGTTAGATCTATCAACGTGATTTAGAATCAGAATCAGAAAATCAGAAATCACTGATTGGGGCTAAAACAATTTCACATACTCACCACAAGAGTGATATGTTCTTTTTCTCTCTATTACCGTGCAGTTTGAAGCCTAGTTTGAAGTACTGCCATGTATTCTTTTGATTTTAGGAAAGTAACTAAAATGAAAGTTCTGAATACCAATAAATGAAAGAGTATTTAAACTCAAAATTAGTATTCTGAATATGCATTTTCGATGCATGTATTTTGTTACTTCCCAACATTGCATACAATTGAATTAAGCTGATAAGTTAAAGAAAGTAAAATGTCTACATTTAACTCAGGAACGTTTCTTGACAGAAAACAAAACAATATATGTGGTAATAAAGGACGTATAGTTGAATTTAAGAATCAGTTATAACATACAGTTGTCATGTACAGTGGCATGAACATGTTTTGTGCCACATGTCACACTTCAATGTTTCAAATGAATTAAAACATTTGTCAAAAGCGACCCAAGGAAAGACAAACTGCAGTTTTTAAATGACGGGTTTTATTATTAAGGGAAAACACAACTTATCTGTGGCTTATCAAAACTAAGTTAAATTTCTCTAGCCCCGCCCAGGCCTGATTACTGCCACACCTTTTCTCAAACCTGAAATCACTTAAATATGACCTTCCTGACAAAGTGAAGACCCCACAACAACATCCAAAGAACTGCAGGCCTCACTTACCCGAGTCAAGGTCAGAGTTCATGACTCCACCATAAGAAAGACACTGGGCAAAGATTCCAAGACAAAAACCACTGCTGAGAAAAAAACTTCTTTTTTCATCTTGATGATGAAGACGTTTGAGGAAATCTCTGTGGACTGACGAGTCTAAAGTTGATCTTTTTGGAAGGTGTGTGTCTCGTTGCATCTGGCGATAAAGTAACACCCCATTTCAGAAAAGGATCATACAACAGTAAAATGTGGTGGTGTGATGGTCTGGGGCTGTTTTGCTGCTTCAGGACCTGGAAGATTTGCTGTGATAAATGGAACCATGAATTTTGCGTCTACCAAAAAATCTGAAGGAGAACGTAAAGCCATCATGGCCTCAAGCTGGAGTGAACTTGGGTTCTGCAGCTGGACAATGATCCAAAACACCAGCAAGTCCACCTCTGAATGACTGAAGAAAAACAAAATGAAGACTTTAGAGTGGCCTAGTCAAAATCCTGACCTGAATTCTATTGAGATGCTGTGGCATGACCTTAAAAGGTGGTTCATGCTTGAAAACCCTCCAGTGTGACTGAATTACAACAATCCTGGAAAGATGAGTGGATCAAAACTCCTCCACACTGCTGTACACGTCTCATTGCAAGTTAATGCTTGATTGCAGTTGTTGCTGTTAAGGGTTTTAGGTTCTTCACACATTGCCATGTAGATTTGGATTTTGTTTTCCCCCACTTGAAAATCACATTTTGTGTTTCCTTGTGAAAAGTGTCAGGAAGGGGGCAAACACTTTTTCACACCAGTATTTAATCAAATAAAGTAGAACGTTAGGGCAGAAATTTAACTTATGTTTATATGTTAAATGACCCTATTTACTACATAGAGTTGAAAAACATGCACTCTTTTTGTGAATGAGCTCGCCCCTACACAGATCTGACCTGTAACTCAGCCTTATCAGCGACATGACTCTCTTGTCTTGAACAGATAATAGGCAAAGCTATTTAAAGATTGACGAAACATTTTATTGTATGAATAATATCTTCATGGACTGTGACAAGTCAACCATATTTTTTTTTTATCCAATAATTATACAACACCAACAAAACCACACAAGATCAGTTTTTATTTATGTATTAGAAGTTATGAGAGTGTGCATAATGTTTCTGATTAAACCAGAAGTAGTACAATCAAATTTGTCAAAACAACCCAAGAACTAAACCAACATAGTGAGTCTGAATTTACATCATTTAAAACTCTGCTGACAAACTGATGACATTGCATCCTTGAGTTGAAACACCGTGTCCTCTGGCTGGGGGTCAGGCGGTCAATGGGTCAGGGGGTCAGGCGCTCTGCTGGTGGTGCGTCCGCTCCCACTCCTGCCTCACCTCGTCCATCCACTGCTTGTAGTTGGACACTTTGGTGTAGACGCCCAGCTTGTCCTCCCGTCCGCAGCCCTCCTCGCCCCAGGACACCAGCCCCACCAGGAACCATGTGTCCCGGTACAGCGTCACCATGGGCCCCCCGCTGTCCCCCTCGCACGCGTCGTACGGCTTGCCCAGCACACCGGCGCACAAAACGTTCTCTGTGATGTTGTTGGACATAAATTGTGAGCACACGGACCTCTCCACCAGGGGGATCTTGATGACGTTGAGCGTGGTGCTGTGGCGGGAGCTGCGTATGTCCTCTTTGCCCCAGCCGGTGACTACAGTCAGGGTGCCGTTTCGGTGGAGCACACGCTGGGCCATGTCGGGGCGCGGCAGGCACACCGGAAGGATGTAGTTGGAAAGCGATGCGGGGCCCTCCAGGCGCAGCAGGGCAATGTCATGAGCCACGGTGTTGCTGTCATACTTTGGGTGTTTGAAGGCCTTGACCACGCGCAAGACCACCTCGCTGTTCTCGTCACGCAGGCGCTCGTAGTCTCCTGCACACACACACAGTCTGAACATGAATGTGTAAGTACATCTTACAGCTACTGGAGCGAGACAAGCGCACAATCTCAACTCACTGGTCTGACACAGGCACTGTAGATATTTATTATGCACAGAGTCCGCTGCTTTGCCTAAAATGTTTGTAGAATAGAGTTTAATTTATTAATTTCCACAAGCCACATTTTGTCTGGGCCTCAGAGCTGTTCACTTTGGGGCGCTTATGGCTGTGGAACAGTTTTGTTCATGATGGAGTGTGTCTCCATATTCAGGTTGGCTGGGTCCAGAGGCACTGCTACCTGAGTAACTGACATCACCCAATAGCGTGCTGGCTAATCGGGAGAGTCGGTACTTTCCCGGTGGGCTGCACGATGTTTGGGTCGGTGGCTCTGCGGCGCTCTGCGCCTTTCCCTGAGCACTGATTGGCTGCTCTGGCTTTCTGTTTGCTCTTCTCTATCTCTGATTTGCTGCTGGTTCTCTTTCCACGCTGTGTCATTGGTTATTTTTGTATGATTGGCCTCACGTAGAAAGTGGGTTCCATCAGATCATCAAGGAGGAAGTTATCTCAATAAGAGAAGGCGCTCATCTCTGACCTAGCGATGCTGTGCTAACCCACGGAACAAAGAACATTCCAGGGACATGCCCGCAGAAGTCTATGTCTCTCGGCTGGCCTGGGAACGCCTCGGGATCCCCCGGAGGAGTTAGAGGAAGTGTCTGGGGAGAAGGAAGTCTGGGAGTCCCTGCTCAGACTGCTGCCCCCGCGACCCGGCCCCGGATAAAGCGGCAGAAGATGGATGGATGGATGGATGCCCGCAGAAGCTAACTTTTCTCTCATCTCTAAATAAGAATTCCGTGCTGGTTTTTAATCGCGACATAAACTGCAACTTGCAAACTCAAGCAAAGGACCTTTCTGCAACTTTTCAAGTCTACGACAAAATTTGGATCCAACATTCTTCAAATCACCCTTATCTGTAAATCAGCACAACAACACATTTTATCTGAGGCTAGGAAAACGCAGATTGCGGGGACCTGATCCAGTGCTTCTTTGGCCTGACACTCAGAGCCCGGAGCTCCAGAGCGGCCGTGCCCTGCCCAGTGTGTGGACCGAGCTGCCGTAGTCTCTCCCGACTCAGACACACAGGCTCTCGGACACAAACAGGCCCATCTCCTCAGGATCACAGCTCCTGCTTCTGGTCATAGTGTGGCCATATAGCATTTTGGGCCGTCCTTGATGGCCATTCATGCTGGCCATCATTCATAAAAGGCCTCCCCCTGGTTGTTACGCTCCCTTTGGCCTTTCGCTTTGTGCCCGCCCACTGGCGTTACACTTCTGTGTTCTCCCAGCGCCTCACGGAGCTCTGTCTCCCTCTAAATTTTGTGAACTGTCTTTAATCCCATCTGTTAGCACGGACAGTCACTGGTTAACCGTGGATTCAGTTTACTCACTACTAAAAGTTTAGGTAAGAGCCCCACATTTTAATAATCGCAATTGTTCGGCTCGCGCTTAGGCTCTTGTGTTCTTTTAGGCTTTGACGCAACTGCTCGCTCTCGCCTCTACCTCATCGGAGCTTAAAGTGTGAGTATGCCTGGGTCAGTGGTGAACTAGCTGAAACCATCTAATCTGTCTTTTATTCCTCCCATTGGTGTAGAAGCTGCCTCTTTGCCCATTCTAACAGTGCAGGCCCGCGTGTTACTGTGCCTCCATGCCGCCTGTTGCTGTGTGTTCCGGTCTCCGGGTCGGTTTATACCAGCTCTGTGTTGGTGTGTCACGTGAACGCGCATGGACGCGCTATAGAACCTTCTTCCGCTGTTTGGTGCTTGGTGCTGCTCCACCTGCTCTCCATTTACCGTGCCTGACTGTAGAGGGGCTTCTGATAGCCTGAATTTTGAACGGACTTCGGTTACAATCCAAACAATCCCCTTTGTCATGTTATGTGTTGTGAACTGTACGCAAATGATGTACCGATTTTAATACATTAGTTTGTGTTATAGGGGCTGAAGATCTGACACGTGGTGGATTCCCTTGGTGGTGGTCCCCCGTTTGGTTTGTGGTGCATTATTTTTGTTGTTTTTGGGGTTTTATTATTAAGTTACCCCCACGACTAAGCCCAAAGGTCTTATTGAGTTTATTTGTGTGTGAGTGGGTGTGCGTGGTGAGTGGTAGTGTTTCATATTACGTTTTATCTTAAATAGTTTTAAAATAGGATTTTGGTCTTAACTTAGATTTATCAAATAAACTGTTAGCTCTATCTCTTTGAACAATACATATTTTGTAACATATGGAACTGTCTCTGCCTCGTCAGTAATACTTCTCTGTGTGCCTAACTCATTTCCCCAGGTTAAATTGGGGTGCTCTACTGCCACAGTGTTGGCGTTGTTGATTTTAATTTAATCCAATTGGTTCTAATAAGATCATTCAAAACAATACCAAAACACTCGTACTGCCACAGTAGAAAAAAACGCATGTACTTCACAATCTGGTTGATGAGATCACCATGGATTAACTAACACACTACTAGATAGATCTAGATCAGGGGTGGGCAAACTACGACCCGTTTGTCTTTATAATCCGGGCCGCCAAGCATACCAAGTAATATATATATATATATATATATTTTTTTTTTTTATCCTTTTTTCCCCTCAGGCATCTGTCTGCACTTGTATCCTTAATACTTATGACGTGAAGTGAATTAAATAATTGATTCAATAGCCTATATTTGACAGAAAAGTGTTTTTTCACACCAATGATCGGCCCTCCGCTACTTACCTGGATTCGAATATGGCCCTCGGAGGAAAATAATTGCCCACCCCTGATCTAGATTTATCATGTTAAGAAACTCCATTTGTTATGGACTCATTTTCATATACCAAATTCATATTTATCTGTTTGATTATTTGCTCAATAAATCTTCATAAACCACTTTTGATAAAGTGTCCGTTCATTTCCAGCAAACGGGTCGTTACGTTCTCACAAACCTTCAGATTAACGAGCTAATTCATTTTTAATAAATACATGAATTTATATATTTGATTATAGAATTTTTAAATGCCTAATTAATGGCTGGTGCCCCAAATTACTCTTATAACAAACATATCCACACTCATGCAGTGGACATGTTTGAAATCTTGATCCAATTATTTAAACCATATCAACTTTGAATGCCACCCTCTTTCATAAATTGAAGGATGGAATTCAGTTGTAGTCATCTGGACTTCAAGAGTAATCCGAGAGTCATTCTCAATAGAGCTTGAGAATGACTATTGGATGAGTGTCGAAACGTTTCGTTTTTCCTAAAAAACATGAATACAACTGAATCTTTTTCTACAATGGAACACTCCTGGATGAATGGAACACTCCTTCATTACATCGACAAGTGGGAGGACATGGACAACATTACAGTACTTGTACTTGTAAAATGTCCTCTATAGCAGGGTCTTCAACTTACACCTCCGGGAGAGCTTCTCCCAGATCCCTGGGGAGGCTGGGGGCATTGAGTTTGATTGGACCTTGTTCTCAACCTCCATTGTCAATGCAGCTGCTCGGAGCTGTGGTTGCAAGTTCTCAGGTGCCCCGGCAACCCCCAAACTTGGAGGTGGACACCAGAAGTAAGGGATGCCGTCAGGCTGAAGAAGAAGGCCTATCAGGACTCCTGAGACAGTTTACAGGTATCGGCGGACTAAGCATACCACAGCTTGTGCTGTAGCAGAGGCCCAAACCCAGGGCTGGGAGGAGTTTGGGGAGGACATGGAGGAGAACTATCCGTCGGCCCCAAAGACATTCTGGCAAACCGTCCGGCGCTTCAAGAGGGGGAAGCAGTGCTTCACCTACACAGATTATGGTGCGGGCTATTGTAAACTGATATTTGCTCCCTCCTCATTGAGTTCTTAATTAGCATCAGAATGGGATCATCAATGAGGAGGGAGCAAAAGTCAGTTTACAATAGGATTTCGACAGCCCATTACAAGTGAAACAGTAAATACCCTTTATAATGAGGTCCTGTACAGTGGGCAGGGCCTACTCAGAGTATGATAAATATCTGAGTTCCCAGACTCGATCCGCAGATTGAGAATGACTCTTGGATGAGAGTCGAAACGTTTTGTTTTTCTACTGAATCTATTGAATCTTTTGCTACAATGGAACACTCCTGGATTTGGGATTACATGAGCCAGGAATAAGAACAATAGAAAATAAATAAGTAAATTAATGTAAATCTGCCTTGTAAATCGGCCATCGGCTGACAAACATTCTGTCACCATGGCATGACTCTTTGCACAGGTCTGCTCCATGGTTGTGCCTTGTACTTTGTGAAACACCTATAAGGGTCAGATAAATGATAAAACACTTTATAAATACAGTGTTAAAATAATAAATGATGTGGAATAAGCCTCACTGTTTTCTCACATTTTCTAACCGTAACTGTAAACGCCGCAGATTTGTGCTATCCTTCCGCCCACTTTCTACGTGAGGCCAATCATACAACAATAACAAATGACACAGCGTGGAAAGAGAACCAGCAGCAAATCAGAGATAGAGAAGAGCAAACAGAAAGCCAGAGCAGCCAATCAGTGCTCAGGGAAAGGCACAGAGCAGAGCGCCGCAGAGCCACCGACCCAAACATCGTGCAGACCACCGGGAAAGTACCGACTCTCCCGATTAGCCAGCACGCTATTGGGTGATGTCAGTTACTCAGGTAGCAGTGCCTCTGGACCCAGCCAACCTGAATATGGAGACACACTCCATCATGAACAAAACTGTTCCACAGCCATAAGCTCCCCAAAGTGAACAGCTCTGAGGCCCAGACAAAATGTGGCTTGTGGAAATTAATAAATTAAACTCTATTCTACAAACATTTTAGGCAAAGCAGCGGACTCTGTGCACAGCCCGTGTTGCTACTTCTAGTGGGCTCGCTGTGTGTAAAAACCCTTACCACCTTAGTTTTATATCCTTATGGGGTTTTTCTAGAGCAATGCTAAAATAATCCAAATTTAAAGATACAGATGAGTCACGTATGGATAACAGACAGCGTGTTAAGGTCTAATTTACGATGCAACCGGTTCACCAAAGATTATGTCTTAGGTAGGCAAAAACATATATATATAATCATTCTATTAGTCGTCTGTGATTGGCTGTTCTCATAGTTCTCACCCAGTCTGACCCTGAAGCGGTGGATCTTGTCCAGACAGTGTGCTGCGGTCAAAACCCAGTTCTGGTCGATGAGGACGCCTCCACAGTGCATCATGCCCCGGGCGTTCAGCACCATCACCTGCCAACCGCCACATCATCACATCTAATATGAACATGGATACCCAGGAGAGGCAAGAGTCTCACCTGCCAAGGACTCTCTCCCTTCTTGCCCACCTCTCCCCCGATCACCCAGGGCTGCAGACCTGTGACGCGCTCAGAATACGAGGAGCGACTGATGAGTAACTGACCACAGGACGAGCGGCCTACAGAGGGGGAACAGAACCAGTTAGAGCAGGTCACTGTTAAGATTAGAACCATAAAAGTAACAATCCAAATTTCTGTGGTTCCGTAAAGAGGCTGTAACAGATTTTTTCGGTCTTAAAATGTGGAAAAATAGTTCTTTTAAACTATTTGCAGCGGTATATTGCAGCTCACTTACCTAAAGCATTCTAAGCATCCTAATTAATCACAGTGATGAGTTTATAAACGCTTTTCACAATTTTCAGCGCCCATGGCAGAGTTTACCATCACAGCAAACTTAACAAATAGCATGCCAACAGCAAATTACAGCGAACTTTATGTCTCAAAGTAATCTTAATTCTGTTAGATCTGAGTCCTGCTTTTGACACAGTCGATCATGGGACCCTCTTACAGAGACTAGAGGACTGGGTGGGCATCACTGGCACTGCCCTAAACTGCCTAAACTGGTTAATGTCCTATCTGGAAGACAGGAAGTGCTTTGTTGAAATTGGTAGCTGTGTCTCAGACCACATGACCCTCACCTGTGGAGTGCCCCAAGGGTCAATCCTGGGACCCCTTCTGTTCAACCTCTACAAGCTGCCGTTAGGTCAGCTGATACGCAGTGAAAATGTGTCCTATCACAATTATGCAGAAGACACTCAGATCTATGTTTCACTGTCGCAGGTGAATATGGACCAGTGGATTCACTCTGTCACTGCATCCAACAGATCAGTTTGTGGATGCAAAACAACTTTCTCCAGCTGAACTCAGACAAGACTGAAATAATCATTTTTGGCCCACAGAAACAAAGAGAAAGTGTTAGCGGTCACCTCCAGAGTCTCGCTCTAAAACCTACAAATCAAGTTAGAAATCTGGGGGTAATAATGGACTCAGACTTGAACTTTAATAGCCACATCAAATCAATGACATCAGCAGCTTTTTACCATCTAAAAAACATTGCCAAAAATGTAAACCAGACTTCGAGAGACTTATCCATGCGTTTGTCTCCAGTAGATCAGACTACTGTAACGGCCGCTCACTGGCCTCTCCAAACGAGCTGTAAAACAGCTGCAGTACATCCAGAACGCTGCTGCTCGGGTCCTGACTAGAACCAGGAAGTACCATCACATTAATCCTGTTCTCAGGTCTCTGCACTGGCTCCCTGTGGCTCAGAGAATAGACTTTAAAGCAGTTCTGCTTGTGTACAAGATTATGGCCTAGCACCAAAGTACATCTCGGACATGTTAGTGCCATATGAGCCATCTCGGACTCTTGAGGACCTCAGGGACCGGCCTCCTGCTGGTGCCAGAATCAGCTCCATTAGATGTAGACAGAACACAATGGACATTACTGTACTCATTACTGGGGAAAAACTGATTTTACTTTACTATTAAATAAATTGTGTTTTTAACTTTTAACTGCTACAGTCCAAAGTTATTCCTCACTTTCCAAATGCATTCCAAGCGTCATAATTATTCACCGCAATGAGTATACAATGTGTTTCACATCCAACCAGAGGAGAGTTTACCATCACGGTAAGGCTAAGAAACATTAGCATGCTAACAGCGCACCTTGCATTTTGGAGAGCACAGTGGTCTCATTTTGACCCGCTGCTTATTAGGGGAATACAGATTTTACTTTTTTCAAGTACAACCCATTTAATAAAGTCCATAGAGCTGTAACTAAAGAGCTAACGGAATGTGTCAAAAATAATAGGAAACAATTGTGCTGTGTGACTGAAATTGATTTTTTTTTTTTTAAGATAGATTAGTTGCAGTTACTCACCTCTAGGCACATGTGGATAAGCGCCTTAAGGTACACACTTCTTTTGGATACTCATCTGTTTGAACACTTTTCTTTTAGCTACTCACCGGTGGGCTTACACTTCTTGTGGTCCTCTTGCAGTCTGTAGCCATCCACACAGCTGCAGCGCCGGCTCATTCCGTCCTCGCTCTCGTCACAGTTGTGGTCACACCCACCATTGTCCACAGAGCAGTTACTGTTGGTCTGAGCTAGACCCAAACACAGGCATATCAAAGACTCACAAACGATCTTTTTCATATTTAAAACAGTTTAACTTTTATAACCTGTTATACTGCTTTTAGAAAGATATGCAGATGCAAATAGTCATCTTACATTTGAGATGTCACTGCACTTTTTCACTGTACTCTTTACAAAGCCATAAAGGACATGCTACCTCAAAGATGCTATAGTACCATATAATTCAAACAGAGCTCTTCGCTCTCAAAATACTGTTCTTCTGGTGGTCCCAAGAGTCTCTAAAAGCACAGTAGGAGGTAGAGCTCCTGTGTTATGGAATCAGCTCCTGTCCATGTTAAAGAGGCCGACACAGTCTCTTCATTTAAGACCAGTATTAAAATGTTCCTCTTTGAAATCACTTATGGTCAGGCCAGTTAGGAACAGAAATATAAAACCTACAGTTTCAGCTACGCTGCCCTAGGAGCAACTATGTCGGGAGAAGTATGGCAACTTGAGGACAATCCTCTGCTTCTGACTACTTATTCTATCAAACTATATTTAATATTTAATTTCACTTGCAGTCTTCATTGCCTTTTCTTCTTCTTTTTCCACTTCCCGCCACTCCCGGGGGGAGCGGGACAGGCACATCGATGACCTGTGGACCCAGATGCTCCTCAACTCCCTGGAGAAGCTGTCTCTACTCCATATGAATGGTTCTTCATCTGCCTCGAGGAACTGGTTCTCCTCCTGAGTGGGTCCAGCTCCACTGTCTGTCTCGCGTCCGCCTGTCCGTCTGAGGGAGTCAGATCTCTCCTTCACTGTGGAACTCCTCCAGGTTTCTACTTTTTCCAACAGAGGTTTTTATAGTTTTTCCTGGCCGAGAAGGAAGGTCTAAGAACAGGAGACCCTGGGTCATTGCCAAGTCCCTATGAACATTGTTAAATCCATTTTTCACTGTTGGGCTCCGAGACAACCGCTGTTGTGATTTTGGGCGTTACAAAAATAAATTTAATTGATAACAATATTCCCAGACTTATAGCAATCACCTGTAACATGTTTTCAGTTATGCAGACATGTGGTGGCAATGGGACCAATGGCACAGATAGGCAGTCTCGCTTCCATCAGTCTGCTCTAGGGTAGCTGTGGCTACAAAAGTGGCTTACCACCACCAGAGTGGAGTGAATGAATAATGAATATAGTGTAGCACTTTGAGAGACTTTGAGAAGCCTGTAAAGCGCATAGTCATGTAATAGTAACAGTCATTCAGCATTCTAGACATGTAGCGGGCTCTCAGACATGTAAAGGAGATGCAAACTCACGCTGGTCGCAGTAGAATCCCTCAAAGCCTGAGTCACAGCGGCAGGCATAGGCCCGGAACAGGTCCACACAGGTCCCATGGACGCACAGGTTGGAGCGACACTGGTTCCCATCTATTCACCAAACCGTTTTGGCTTGTTTATATTGCATTCAGATGTACAAATGTATTTCTTATGATGTAATGAAGAACAAGGTGATACCTGTGTAGACAGTCCAGAACTCCAGCTGAGAACAAATGCACAGTCAGCACTTCTCACCTCGATATCCTGTACTAAGAGTATCCATAAGAGTAAAGAGATCTCACTGTGGACTCTCTGGTGAGGAAAATCTCACGGGCCTCTTCAAAGTCACACTTCTCCTCCACACACTCACGTTCCAGGTTGGCAGGCTTCAGCTCTTCCAGGAAAGAGTTGGCTCTGCGGGTCCTCAGCAGAGAGTGGGCCGAGCGGGCGTCTGAGAACACTGTTTATTAAGACAGAAGGACATTATTCTACGTACCAGATCTACAGTCTGACACTGCTGTTATGATCAGTGACAAAACAACAGACACACCGTCACCATCAGGAATGTTTGAGCTTAGCTGATGTAACCTACCTGACAAACTGAGCACAGAAACGGTCCATATAGAGCAGCTCAGCAAAACGTACAGCAGGAGGCGGGGCATCATGGCACAACAGCCAATCAAAATTGGCACTGCAAAATAAATGGTGACTGTTTGGAGTGGTGGTTTGCTTGTTTTTTACATTCAACCTGTGACATGCAAGTGAGTCTTAGTTTGCATTTTAGATCATTGAGAGCCCTTTTAGTGGTAGTAGCTGACAACCAAACAAGTGGACAATATAACCTGAGTAAGGAATCAAAATGAAAAAAGTATAAATGTAAATTACTTTTACATCAACACTTTCCTTTGATGAATAAACCAACTTGTCAATTGTGATAAGCTACTAAAACATATGTTTGCTTTTTATACTTTATTTTGGGACACGCTTGTGTTTCAATCATTGTCCTCGAGAGCTTTGAGCGCTCATTTTTAATTCACAGGTGACAATAGGAGTGGAAGCCGAGCCGCAGCTTTTGACCCGAATTCAGAGTTGTTTTTCAGACATGTGCAAGTTTCCAAGGACCACAAAAACACAGCTTAAAGTACACTAGCTTTAACCAAACACACATATGGGACAAAAGAAAGGCTGCTGCTATGGTTTGTCTTGCTTGAAGACACAGTTACGCTCAGGAGAATTCAATAGTTAGGCCCGAGCCCCAGCAGGGCGGAGGGCCTATTGCTCCCGCAACGCTGCCAAAGGCAGCGTTGCAACTGTGCATACTTACTCCTGCTATGACAGAAATAGTCAACAATGAGTGAATGGGCGTAGCCCATTCACTCATTCTTGACAACAGCAGCGCGAAGCGCTGCATTCCTCCAAAACCCCTCCTGGCATCGTCCCGTACGCGAAAATCCATGCCGCAGGCTTGGGCCATGCTTGTATCTGCTCAAATCAATGGAAATCTACGGGGAGTGGGCGGGGCATCCCGACGGAATAGGGAGTGACGAGCGCGTAAGCGCTCGTAATGATGATTCCACCCCATGACGGCATGGGGAAGGCTTAGAGCTTTCAAACGATGTATAATTTGTTGTTATAGTGGAAACGGCTATATTGTTTTTGCTAAAAATATTATTATTTTTATTTTTTTTATTGTTCTTCTTCTGCGCTTTGAGCTCTAATTTGACCCCCTGAACATGCTCAAAAACTCACCAAACTTTGCCCAAAATTCAGAATCGGCGAAAAATTAAGTTTTTTCTGGGCCATTTTTTTTTTCGTCAAAAAATGGCGCGACAGCGCCACCGACAAAAGTCAAAATACATTGCGCCTATGGGAGACGCCCCGGGGTCAACTTTGCCGTAGAGCTACGAAATTCGGGACACGCATTCCTCTCGTGAGGACAAAAAAAATATATAATTGTGGCCACGCCCCCAGACATACCCTATGGCCGCGATTTTCCTTTGAACATGAAAACACGCTGAGTCAGCTATTTTGTTCACGTCAAACTTTGACGAACTCCTCCTAGGGCGTTTTGCCCACCAACTTCAAAATTGGTGTACGTCCTCTAGACAAGTGGGGCATCTAAAGTTATCCAAATTTTTAAGATACCTTTTACGGTCTGTGTGCGGCGCAGCCGCAAAGTTGGACAACTTATTTTGAGATATTGCTAATCTAAAAATTGCTCCCATTTGATCAAAACGAGTCCGATTAGGACCAAATTTGAATCAGTTGTTAAACTTTCAATTTTGGACCAGTTTAGGATGACAAAATTGAAATGGGCGCGATAGCGCACCATACAGAGTGGCCTTTGAATGAACATTGATGGACTAAATCTGGTTTTACACAAATGTTCAAAACTTTGCCCAAAATTCTACTTTGGGGTCCCGAGCAAAAGGCCAATCAAACTTATGCCTTAATTTTTACGGCGTAGTCGTAGCGATGACAGAAACCTCCCATGTTATCCCTATGGGAAAACCGCTAAATCTCTCGAATATCCACATTTTTCTGTTTCACACTTTAACGAACTCCTCCTAGTGCGTTTTGCCCACCAACCTCAAAATCGGTGTACGTCCTCTAGACAAGTGGTGCATCTAAAGTTATCCAAATTTTAAGGATAACTTTTACGGTCTCTGTGCGACGGAGCCGCAAACGTTTCCCAGAATTCTGACTATTTGGCCTTCAGAGTGGCCTATAAACAATAGAGTTTTTCCAAATGACATGATATTTTGCACAAAATTCTAATTTGCCATCTTGATCATAAAAGTATGACAGCCAAAGTCATATTTTGTACGGCGTAACCGTACAAAATCAACTTTGGGTCAACTTTGTCGTAGAACTACGAAATTCGGAACACGCATTCCTCTTGTGTGGAAAAAAAACAAATATCATTGTGGCCACGCCCCCAGACTTACCCTATGGCCGCCATCTTCCTTTGAAAATGAAAACACGCTAAGTTAGCCATTTTGTTCACGTCAAACTTTGACGAACTCCTCCTAGGGCGTTTTGCCCACTGACTTCAAAATCGGCGTACGTCCTCTGGACAAGTGGGGCATCTAAAGTTATCCAATTTTTTGAGATACCTTTTACGGTCTGTGTGCGGCGCAGCCGCAAAGTTGGACAACTTATTTTGGGATATTGCTAATCTAAAAATTGCTCCCATTTGATCAAAACGAGTCCGATTTGGACCAAATTTGAATCAGTTGTTAAACTATCCAGTTTGGACCAGTTTAGGGTGACAAAATTGAAATGGCCGCGATAGCGCCCCCTACAGAGTGACCTTTGAATTAACATTGAAGGTCAAAAATTAGTTTTACCAAAATGTTCTAAACTTTACCCAAAATTCTATTTGGCCGTCCCGATCAAAAAAGCCAATGAGACAAATGCCTTAATTTTTGCGGCGTAGTCGTAGCGATGACAGAAACCTCCCATGTTATCCCTATGGGAAAACCGCAAAATCTCTCAAATTACTACATTTTTATGTTTTACACTTCACACTGTTTTGCCCACCAACTTCTAAATCGGTGTACGTCCTCTAGACAAGTGGGGCATCTAAAGTTATCCAAATTTTAAGGATAACTTTTACGGTTTCTGTGCGACGGAGCCGCAAACGTTTCCCAGAATTCTGAATATTTGGCCTTCAGAGTGGCCTATAAACAATAGTTTTTCCAAATGACATGATATTTTGAACAAAATTCTAATTTGCCATCCTGATCATAAAAGTATGAGAGCCAAAGTCATATTTTGTACGGCGTAACCGTAGCGATGACAGAAACATCCCATGTTATCCTTATGGGAAAATTGCAGAATCGCTCAAATCACCACATTTTTACGCTTCACACTTTAAGGAACTCCTCCTAGGGCGATTGTCCGATCAAGCTCATATTTGGGGAAAATCATCTACACAAACGGGGCATCAAAAATTAGTCATATTTTGATTTTAAGTGGTACGGTCTCTGTGCCGTGGAGCTGCAAATATACTGTCACAAAAGGGAAAACGCCAAATCTCTGAAATGTTCACATTTATGCTTCACACTTTAACAAACTCTTCCGTGGGCGATAGCTCAATCAGGCTTTACTTTGGGAAATATCATCCACACAAGCGGGGCATTAAAAGTTATCCATATTTATATTCCGAGTGCTACGGTCTCTGTGCGGCGGAGCAGCAAATTTGACTGACACTTGTATTCATTTGCACTGGATTGGCAATGTCCAATGTGTCGCCGTCTGTCAAGTTCTTTTTTAATTTAACACACAATAAGGGCGCCATCTTTATCAAGTCGAAAGCGCAGAGTCGGAAGGCCGGCGGCCCGCGAGGGCCGTTGGATGCCGCTTGCGGCTTTAATTTTCTTTGTGGCTGCTCACTCCCTGTGGATTGGTCTCAGTACATCTGTCATCAGGGCCAGATCGGGCCTTTCTTAGCAGGTGGGTTTTCTCCGGATGCTCCGGTTCCTCCCATCAACCCAAAACATGCACCATTGCACACTTTATTTCATAATGAAGAGTCTGGTATATTAAGCCTTTGAGGTTTTGAGAAAACAACTGTCCTCAATGCATATAAACTCATGCCTGAGGCTTATCGGCAAATTATAAAATGCCTGTCTTATATATATTACAGTTTACATGGACATGCTCCACCTCCTCTCAAATACCACATCAAATACAAGAGCACTCCGTCGAGAAACACTAGCGCCATTAGCAGGACTGTGAGGTTCCAGCAAGAAAAATACTTTTGGTCAAAATGTTCTGTCCTAAAAGGGCGGTGTACAGGGTGGCTGCCCACAAGTCCGAAGGTTCACTAGTCCGAAGGTTCACTAGTCCGAAGGTTAGGGGTTAGGACTTGTCAACCTTCGGACTTGTGGGGTGGAACTGTGTACAGTGGAACAATGTGTTATGGAATCAGCTCCTGTCCATGTTAAAGATGCCGACACAATCTCTTCATTTAAGTCCAGGCTTAAAATGTTCCTCTTTGAAATCACTTATGGTCAGACCAGTGAGGAACAGAAATATAAACTCACAACTTCAGCTCCGCTGCCCTAGGAGCAACTGTGCTGGGGGAAGTATGGCAGCTTGAGCACAATCCTCTTCTTCTGACTTATTCTATCAAACAATATTTAATTCTTAATTCCACTTGCAAACTGTTCACCGCCGTCTTTTTCTCACTCCTGAGGACCTGAGGACCCAGATGCTCCTCTCCTGGTGAAGTGGTCCCTGCCCCGTATGGACGGTCCCTCATCTGCCTGAAGTGGGTCCAGTTCCAGTCTCCCTCGCGTCCGTCTGTGAGAGTCAGATCCTTCACTCTGGAACTCCTCCAGGTTTCTACTTTTTCCCAAGGAGGTTTTTTGTAGTTTTTCCTGGCCGAGAAGTAGGGTCTAAGCACAGAGGACTCTGGAACATCATCCCTCGCCATCATAGACATTGTTTAATTATTTTTTCACCGTCACCCTCAGAGGCAACTGTTTTTTTGGGCGTTACAAAAATAAATTGAATTTAATTTAATTGAACAATCTGCCGACTTTAGTGAGGGAGGCGCCCATCTTATAGAGTAGGGTATGATCATTTTGACTTATAATAAATATACTGAAATGAATGATTTATGTCTGATTAATCCTGAGTTTGTGGTAGTGAATTGCTCCTGTTTTTCCCTGTAATGTGTCCACTCCCTGTCCTTTGTCCTATGTGTTTGCTGTGGAGTGATTGTCTGTGGTCCTTGAGTGCTTGTTAGGCCCGAGCGCCACAAGCTGGCGAGAGGCCTATTAATCTCGTAAGGCCGTGTGAAGCACGGCTGCGAAAGTGCGCACACAGTGCGCACGAAATCGAGCGCGAAGCGCTCGCCCACTTCCAAACACTCACTAACGCACTCCTTCACTCACGCACGCCCCGTGCATACTAATTAGTAGTAGGAAAATGGAACATTACCGTTGTAAACGGGCGAAGCCCGCGCAAAAGTGCGCACTAAACGAGCACTTTACATTGGGATGACGACCGCGAACCCCATATAAAGCACTCATTTGCCCTAAGTAGCTCATGAATACGTTCCCCATCTCTTGCATGTTCCGTGCATATAAGCATGTAATGCAAAAATTTAACATTATTACTGTATAGAGGGCCAAAAACACAAAGTGGGCGGAGCCCACTCAAAATTAAGGAAAGTACCCGTCAGTGACCAGGGACCCACACCATGAGATAGGAAAGCGCGAGCGCTTTCCGAAAATGTATAGTTTATGATATTTGAAAAATGGGAAACATTGTTTTCGCATCAAAATATTATTCTTTCTTTCTTCTTTCTTCTTTCTTCTTTCTTCTTTCTTCTTTCTTCTTTCTTCTTTCTTCTTTCTTCTTTCTTCTTTCTTTCTTTCTTTCTTTCTTCTCGGGACCAACTCCCCTATTTTTCACCCAGTGAACATTGACGAAAAGTCACAAAACTTTGCACACCTCTAAAAATCGTGCCTCTCTACATTCTGGCTATTTTCCTTTTGTAAAATAAAAAAAATTGGCGCGTCAGCACCCCCAAATGTACCAAAAATGCATTGAGAGATAGGAAATGACCCCAAAAAAATCTGATTGTAGAATCATGAAATTTGGCGCAGAGGTAGATGGTGACAAGAGAAGTAAAAAATATTATTTCGGCAACGCCGTCTACCCAACCAAATGTCGGCCATACTGGTTCAAAAATGGCTAAGCAGGACTCTGGAGTTTTTCCAAACGTCGTACTTTTACGAACTCCTCCCAGGGCGTTGGCTCTAAAAAGCTGAAATTTGTTGAAAATGCTACTGAGGAGTGGGACATCAAAAGTTATTCAAATTACATTGATACCTGTCACGGTCTCTGTGCGGCGAAGCCGCAAACTTTAGCTAGAATTTCAGAAATCTCCCAAATTTAACATTTCTGCCGTTTGCGCCGATAAAGTCCGAATTGCGTCAAATTAGAATCAGTTGTTAAACTCTTTGCGCTAAACGTACTTGAAGTGAAATAAATTAATTTGGCACCACAGCGCCCCCTACAGATTTTTTATGGAGGTTAAATGTTCAGTTTTGCCAAATTTTATGAAATTTGACACACAACTCAATTTTGGCATCCCCATCAAAAAAGTCAATGAGACCCATGTCATAATTGTTATGGTTTTGCCGCAGCGATGACCAAAACCTCCCATGTTATTCCAATGGGGAAATCGTGAGACTCATCTTCAGGGGTGGACCGTCAAAAGTTATTCACCTTTTTATTCAAAGAGTCACGTGTCTGTGCGGCTTTGCCGCACATTTTGCCAAGAATTCAAAATAAAATAGCTTTTTGATGGTAAAACAAAGAGGAGAAGATGTGACAGCGTCACAGATTCAGCAGTAGGCGTAATAAAAGGACAATTGGGGCGCGTTAGCGCCCCCTCCTCTTGCGGCGTGGCGGCGGTGTGGCGAGGGCCGAACATTGCCGCTTGAGGCTATATTTCTTTATTGTTGTTGTTTGAAACTGTTAACCTTTAATTGGTACATCAACCTACATATGTATCATATGGTCAATAATATGCACTGTCCCTTTTTAAAAGAAAGAAAGTATGGTATGAAGTATAAAGCCACGTGGAAGCCGGGAGTACCAGTGGTTTTAGAACAGTTTAAAACTAAGGTATTACGACATCTTTATAACTACTCAGAAGAAGCTACTTGGATGAGTGGCAAAATGTATTCACTCTTAGAATCTTTTGTCGATCAGACGGAATAATTGATCATTATTATTTCTTTCTTCTACAACTGTTGTTAAAACAACTATATATATATATATATATATATATATATATATATATATATATATATATGTATAAATTATACCATATCAACAACTATACATATGCTTCATTTTGCAAACAAATATTTTCTCAACAACAGAAGCTGTGGCCCAATTGGCCCGGTGTTTTTAGTATTGATCGGTGGAGCAGACAACAGCGGGGTCCCTGAGTGACCCTATGAACTTTGACCTCTCACTCTAAGCTCATGTTCTGTGGCCAAGGCTCTGAGTTCTAGTTAAAATTCCCTGACGCAGTAACGTGAAGGTCCTACTCACAGAGACGCAGAAATGAACGCAGACTTTTCCAACGCTGCCGCGGTTGTGTCGACGCTGATGTTAATGACTGACTGCAGTGTTTACTCAGAGTCCACAGTCTGTCTACAGTCTGCGTCCAAAAGTGTCCACAACCAGGACGTCCCACAGAAACAGCACCGCCACAGGACAGGGCGGTCCCACTACTCTGAAAGTCTGAGTGGGATCTGTCCATCAACAGGGCTAATGGTGCAGAGGATATGAAGAAGAGCCAGAGAGGACACAGAGCGGGCAAGGGCTGCATTCAAACCTCACTCATCGAAGGGGTGGGAGACATTGCCATAAATGAATGAACAATATTGTTTGCATTATCTCAATAACAATATTCAGATGCCCCAAGAGTGTGCCATCTATAATATGTGTCAGTACACGTCTTGGATGAGGTTGAAATTGAGCACAAAAGATAAGATAAGATATTCCTTTACTGTCCCACATGGGGAAATTTCATTGGTGCAACGCAGGTAGATACAGAGGTAGATACAGAAGAAAAGAACAGATCACTTATAGGAAGTCTGAAAAACACTTTCAGTAGAAGATCTCCTATAAATAAATAAAAACTCCCATAGACAAATAAATAAATACATAAATACCATTGCATGTGATCACGACAGTAATTGCACATGAATATGTGTCACGACAGCACATAGATTGCACATGAATTTCACAGTAATTGCACATGAATTGCACATGAATTCCAACAGCAATTGCACATATGACAGAATTGCACATGGTTAGGTCAGTATTGCGAGTGTTCAGTACTAACAGTTTTTGTTATAAAGTCTGACAGCAGCAGGAAGGAAAGACCTACGGAACCTTTCCTTCACACAGCGAGGGTGGATCAGTCTCTCACTGAAGCTGCTCTCCAGAGCGGAGAGAGTGTCCTGCAGGGGGTGACACTCATGGTCCAGCATAGATGTGAATCTAGCCAGGACCCTCCTGTCCCCCACCTCCTGCACCGAGTCCAGAGCACAGCCCAGGACGGAGCTGGACTTCTTGATGACTCTGTCCAGCCTCTTCCTCTCCCTCTCTGTGATGCTGCTGCTCCAGCAGGCCACACCGTACAGGAGGGCTGATGCCACCACAGAGTCGTAGAAGGTCTTCAGGAGTGGCCCTGTCACTCCAAAAGACCTGAGTCTCCTCAGGAGGTAGAGCCGACTCTGGCTCTTCCTGTACAGTGCGTCTGTGTTATGAGTCCAGTCCAGTTTGTGGTTCAGATGAACACCCAGGTACTTGTATGAGTCCACTCTCTCAATGTCCCGTCCCTGGATGTTCACTGGCGAGGGGGCAGTGGGGTGGCGTCTGCGGAAATCCACCACTATCTCCTTGGTCTTCCCCGCGTTGATCAAATCAAATCAAATCAAATCAATTTATTTTTGTAAGGCCCAAAATCACAACAACAGTTGCCTCTGAGGGCCACAGGGAGAAATGAATCAACAATGTCTGTGGTGGCGATGGAGTCAGACAATGTCTGTGGTGGCGATGAAGTCAGACAATGTCTGTGGTGGCGAGGGACGATGTCCCAGGGTCCTCTGTCCTTAGACTCTCCTTCTCGGCCAGGAAAAACTACAAAAAAAACCTCTTTGGGAAAAAAGCGTAGAAACCTGGAGGAGTTCCAGTGAAGGAGAGATCCGACTCTCACAGACGGACAGACGGACACGAGGAGACTGGAGCTGGACCCACTCTTCAGGCAGAAGAGGGACCGTCTGAGTCGAGCTGGACCCACTCTTCAGGCAGATGAGGGACCGTCTGAGTCGAGCTGGACCCACTCTTCAGGCAGAAGAGGGACCGTCTGAGTCGAGCTGGACCCACTCTTCAGGCAGAAGAGGGACCGTCTGAGTCGAGCTGGACCCACTCTTCAGGCAGAAGAGGGACCGTCGGAGGCGAGCTGGAGCTGGAGTTGATGAGGAGGTGGTTCCGCTTACACCAGTCCGCAAAGTCCTGCGCCAGTCCTCTGTACTCCTCGTCACCGTCGTCCGTGATGAGTCCGATGATGGCAGAGTCGTCAGAGAACTTCTGCAGGACACAGCTGTCCGTGTCATGTCTGAAGTCTGCAGTGTAAAGGGTGAAGAGAAAGGGCGCGAGGACAGTGCCCTGGGGCGCCCCCACACTGCAGGTCCGAGTGTCAGACACACACTTCCGGGCTCTCACAAACTGGGGTCGGTCTGTGAGGTAGTCCAGGATCCACTCTGCCAGGTCATACTCCACACCAGCCGTCTCCAGCTTGTCCCTCAGGAGCAGCGGCTGGATGGTGATGAAGGCGCTGGAAAGATCGAAGAACAGAATCCTCACAGAGCTGCCAGGCTTTTCCAGGTGAGAGAGAGAGCGGTGCAGCAGGGAGATGACGGCGTCCTCCACTCCAATGCCAGACCGATATGCAAACTGCAGCGGGTCCATGGCTGAGCTCACGGTGGAGCGGAGGTGGTCCAGGACCAGCCGCTCCAGTGTCTTCATCAGGTGGGACGTGAGAGCCACTGGCCTGAAGCTGTTGAGGTCTTTGGGGCGCGGTGTCTTAGGCACAGGTACCAGACAGGAGGTCTTCCAGACCTGTGGTACCACCCTCAGCTTCAGGCTCATGTTGAAGACATGCTCCATAACTCCACACAGTTCATCTGCGCAGGACTTAAGGAGCCTGGGGCTGATGCCATCAGGTCCTGCTGCCTTCCTCACTTTAATCCTCTTCAGCTCACTCCTCACCTGTGCTGTTGTGACAGTCAGTGGTTGGCAGGGGGACCGTGTGCTGGGGGGATGGGTGAGTCCAGGTGAAGTGGGGAGCTGATGGTCCGGGGCAGATAAGCGAAGAGGAACAGATGCAGGGCATTGTCCAGCTGTGGAAGAGGGAGCATGCAGCTGTGCAGGGGGAGGGGCGGGTGACCGATCAAACCTCAAGAAGTGAGCATTTAAATCATTCACCCACTGTAGATCCCCCTCTGTCTGGGCAGGGGGGATTTTGAAGCCCGAGATGGTTTTCAGGCTCCTCCACACTTCCTGAATGTTCTTTTGCTGCAGCTGCTCCTCCATCCTCCTCTTGTAGCCGGCCTCAGCCTGCCTGAACATGAAAAGAGCATAAAATGAACAGCAAAAATGCCGAAATATCACTTAAATCTTCTTTACGAGACACTTCTGTCTTTTCTTGAGCTCATTTTGAATAGTTTTAACCATCGATGAGATTTTGCATATCTCCAAAATAACAATATTATCTTTTCTTTTGTCATAATCTCCACTGCTAAATGCTATTTCATCTGTGCACAAGGGCGCCCAGCTATTTCTGGTCACTAGAACAGTCATCAAGGATATTTCTGTCCGATGTAAATATATATGGGTTTTCCCCAAGTCACGGAAATGAAATGAAAATGAATAAATCCTGATCAAGTAGTAACGGTGAGCTGCAGGTGGATGTCACTGACAACACGTTAAATTAGACTTTACAAATGAGGTGAATCGTTCTGTTTCACATGACGTCATCAACATAAGTAGGGCGTGTGAAGATGATTGGAGGTACTGCTCCGTCTGACGCTCTGTGACTCGAGGCTGGACTTTAATCTGAGCTTTGTTTTAACACAATCTGACCATTTGTGCTGTTAAACAAGTCATTTTCATAGTACATTACAGCCACAAGCTAGCATTAGCATTACTCACCATTTTGTTGAAAATGCTAGCCCCAACTATGATGACTACTATCCTGACCAAGCCTAGCATAAGATCTGGAGATGAGTCCCCGGGCTTTGTGCTGCAGCGACCACTGCTCCTGACATTGAAGGATGGGTCAAATGCAGAGGACAAATTTTCCTACGGGGAAAATGAAGTATACCATTACTCAATCCCCGCTCTAGCTCTGGCTTCAGCTCTTGCCATGGATCTATTAAATGAACTGGACAGGGAATGGCAAGCTTAAGTCGGCCCCAGTGGCCAGTCCATGGGTACAGCAGCGAAAAAAAACCTCTACAGCCAAAAAAGCATTTTTCTTACAGAGCGCATGTTCAACTTTTACAAAGGTCGGTGGCACTCATTAACCCAAAGGCATTGGAAAAGTTGCGTGTCACATCCAAACGGCATATTCAACCCAATCAAACAATCCAAAATACTAACAGAGAGAAACACATTTAAGCGATATAGAACATCAGAAAAGTAACAAAATGGTGTCATCGTGCTGAGGCAAACACACAAGGGGAATGTAAAGATAAAGATGGCAGAAATGTAAAATAAATTATTATTAACATTAATAACATACAGTCCCTATATATTTGTTTGGTTGTTCACAATATAACTTGTACATAAAACCTTTGGAAAAGTTGACCATTTTATCAAGTTTGTTTTCTATGTAAGTTGTCATTTTGGGTAAGGTTGCAGTGCATTCTGGGAGTGTCTTCAAATGGATGCAGCGTCTGCAGCGCTCTGTTCTGAGCAGAGAGCTGAATGAGATCTGCATTAACAGCACAATAAACCCCTCTGTTCAGCCTTTTCAGTTTGAGCTTGGCCAGAGTGAATAGGAACGAATGAGTAAATGTGTTCACGGTGGGACACAACAAGCGACGGACGCTGTGTGTCATGTACGGAAGAGTTTAGTTTGCACAGTGCGGCTCCATGATACAACGAGCACGGTAAAGATGAGAGATGTTTTGATGACACTATGTCAGTCCAGTCTTTGCGCCTTTGTGGTCAGTGTCATCCATTTCATTGTGATGGCCTTTTTCCTACATTCAGAATTAGCTTCCAAAGGTGTCATAGACGGTCTGTGGCGCTTTGTTGATCTCTGTCCAATATTTCTGAGCAAAAGGACAGTCCCAGAACACATGGTAATGGTGAGCTTCCTGGCTGCCACAGTTTCTCCAATAGTTAGAATTTCCTTGTGAATAATGGGCACTTTGAAATGGTGTTATAACCAAACTCCTTCCAAACTGTTGATAGTCCTCTGATGGGATGTACATACACTTTCCCACTCTTCGTCTGTCAAAATAAGGTTACCTTCTCTTTCCCATTTTTAAATATATTTAGTCAAGTAGCTGTCCAGATGATTAATGCGGTTTAATTTAGATAGAGCTGATTTATAAGCCTTGATACATATTTCAGTCAGATGCTCACAGCGGTTGTTGCTCTGTCCTCATGTTTAAATACCTATAAGTCAGACTTTTCTTATTTCTCTTCTGCTAAATGCATAGAAAATATGAGTAAGATTCGCACTAACCATGTCAAATTGCCTCCAACACTTTTGATGACTTGCAACTTGCTTTTAATAGACAGAATTGTATTAAAAAAAAAAAAAAATACAGTTCTTCCAGTTGAACTCTCTCCATTTCAATGATGATGTTGGAGAATGCAATAACTCACACATTCTGACCCATTCCTTCTGATATAATGGTGGACATTTTGACAGGACATCAAACCACAGGACAGTTTTGATTCTGGGGCTGAATTTATTCATTTTTGACACTGAACTGTGAAGCATCAGGTGTTTCTGTGTTGTTTGTGTTGTGTAAAGCACACTCCCTTGTTGTCCTGCTTCTGACACCAGAGACACTCCTCTTTATGGCGCATATCCAGATTTTATTCAGGGAAGTGCAAACAAGTATCGTGGCACAAAGGCCCAAGGAGAACAGCCACAAAAGCTCTGGGCTGTGAATGCTTTAACCTTAATATGTGTCCTGGTTTCCACCAGCACAGACATCAGTGGTAAGAGACAGGGGAGTGGACACGGCCGACTGTCTGTGGTCCTCCAGAGACTCACACTGTGTTAGAACATCATGTAAAGCCACACATCTAAGCACAGCTCATTGTAACTTCAATAGGACTAAACTGTGACTAATCCTGTGCTTAAACTCAATGAGCCACATGTGGATTATGCTTTTACCACTGTTTTCACTCAGGCCAAGCTCGACAGCACAAACGCCAAAAGGTTAAGTCCATTCACTGTTGTCACCTGTGAATAACTCAGCCCTAATGTTTGCTTGACTGCCATTGCTTTTTATAGTCGACTAGTCACATTAGTTCATTAATCGTTGTAGCCCTAATGTATAGATTGAAATTAAATTACATATATTTGCTCCTGACAAATGTCACAAATATTATTTTTTTTGTTCTCGCGATTATATTGTGACCTGAATAATGAAGATTATTGATTTACACTGATCGCTCGCTATAACGCGGTTCACTTTAGACGGTCTCGCTGCTTCACGGATTTGCATCATGCATTGTGTTCTGCATTCTGATTGGCTAAACAGTCTCTGCGCGTCTTCTCTACCTGTGTGTCAATAACGTTATGGATTAATATGTACATGTACGTAAAACCGCTTGCCAAATTTAAGTTTGCGAGGCCGGTGAGAGCGCGCGCGTGAGCTTCAATGTTTTATGGAGTATTTCATTGTATAATAACTGTTAAAAATTAAAGGTTCCTACTTTGCGGATTTCGTCTCCCGCGGGTTCTTTTTGGAACGTAACCCCCGCGATAAACAAGGGTTCACTGTACCGAATAATCTTGAAAGTCCCTTGTCACAAAACAGACATATATTTCCGTTTTGGACTAAACATTCTCCTTGTATTCTTATGCAAATCCCCTCACTGTGGGCCACACCCCAATGCCAACATCATCTTCTACTCCCTGGAGAAAGAGTCTCTACTCCAGATGAACGGTTCTTCATCTGCCTGAAAGAACTGGTTCTCTTCCTGAAGAACTGGTTCTCCTCCTGAAGAACTGGTCCTCCTCCTGAAGAACTGGTCCTCCTCCTGAAGAACTGGTTCTCCTCCTGAAGAACTGGTTCTCCTCCTAAAGAACTGGTCCTCCTTAATTGATAACACTAACCCAATACTTTAAAGCGTTGCTTTTATAACACAGTAGCGCAGTAACGTAACGCGTTAGTTTTCCAAGGCAGTAACATGGTAACATAACAGTTACTTTTAAAAGTAACGCCATCCAACATGGTTTACGAATGAGAAATTATTACAACCAGGAAATTAAACTAAACAACAATAGCTCTTGATTTTTTTAATTAAAGTTATCGAAAGGTAAAAAGGAAAAAGGAAGAAATCGTGTTATTAATAATAGAATCGATGAATGGAAAAATATAAGCACCTCCCAATAGAGAAGCACAAAATCACATGTTTTTTGGGCATAGTAGGGCACAGTATTTTATAACATCATGTCATAGTGCACAATTTTCACAGGGAAATACTGGTTGTTGGAGTAACTGTGGTTGTCAAGTATCTCATCACTATCATGTGTTTTGGGACTGCCCTGTATAAGTACTGGACTGAGATGAATGAGGCAGTCTTTAACAGTGACATTCCATTTGACTTTAAAACTATGTATCTTGGACATGGAAATGACAGATTGATACCTGAAAAATGAAAAATTTACTTAAAATGACTAACTGAACTAAATATGGAAACATTTACCAGACACTGGGACGGATGGGACCGATACGTAGAGGAACATAATGTCTGACTGAATTGATTTATTTTTGGTTTGTTTTTTGAGATACTCCATTTCCTTCCGGTTTTGACTTTTCGCCCTTGTTGGTGGTTTCACACAGAAGCAGGGTCAGTCGATCTGGTGACCTTTTTTTAAGAACTTCCCCATAAAGGCACTCTTTCATACAAGATAAATGAGCTATTTGACCCAGACAATAAGCGGTATAACAGGATCTGCCCCGAGGTATAGGCTGAGGACTCACGCACGCTGAAAAAAGAGGAAACTGCCACTTACCAACACAAACAGGTGCTTTTAGAGTGATCGCCAAATGTTTTACTTTCACATGTCTCATCCTTATGGGAGCCAATCTGTAACATGCTGTAGAGTCCCTGTACAGTTCTGTTATAGGATTAGTGCTTGTATTGGGTGACGCAGCTGTAATTCCCGCACACAAAGCTGTCACATGCCTCAGGTTTGAGTTACGGGCCGATGCTTACAGGATCTGAGTCTCAGAAGTGCCTAAAGCACCACCCATTCCCTGAACTCGAAACACCGACGAGCAGAAGATACGCCTCACACATGCAGCTGCTCAGTTTCACACATGCAGCTGTTCAGTCTCACACACGTCGCTGTTCAGTAGTACTGCTGGAGCTGTCCAGTCTCACTTTTGCAGCCATTCAGGCGCGCTCTTTACACTTGCAACTGTCCAGACTAACTCCTGCAGCTACACAGTCTAACTCCTGCAGCTCTTTTTCTCTCTGTGACAAAACATGTTCCAGGTAAACCCCTCCCGCTACAGTGGTCCTGACCCCTCCCGCTACAGTGGTCCTGACCCCTCCCGCTACAGCGGTCCTGACCCCTCCCGCTACAGTGGTCCTGACCCCTCCCGCTACAGTGGTCCTGACCCCTCCAGCTACAGTGGTCCTGACCCCTCCCGCTACAGTGGTCCTGACCCCTCCCGCTACAGTGGTCCTGACCCCTCCAGCTACAGTGGTCCTGACCCCTCCAGCTACAGCGGTTCTGACCCCTCCCGCTACAGTGGTCCTGACCCCTCCCGCTACAGTGGTCCTGACCCCTCCAGCTACAGTGGTTCTGACCCCTCCCGCTACAGTGGTCCTGACCCCTCCCGCTACAGTGGTCCTGACCTCTCCAGCTACAGCGGTTCTGACCCCTCCCGCTACAGTGGTCCTGACCCCTCCAGCTACTGTGGTCCTGACCCCTCCAGCTACAGTGGTTCTGACCCCTCCAGCTACAGCGGTCCTGACCCCTCCAGCTACAGCGGTCCTGACCCCTCCAGCTACAGCGGTCCTGACCCCTCCAGCTACAGTGGTTCTGACCCCTCCCGCTACAGTGGTCCTGACCCCTCCCGCTACAGTGGTCCTGACCTCTCCAGCTACAGCGGTTCTGACACCTCCCGCTACAGTGGTCCTGACCCCTCCAGCTACTGTGGTCCTGACCCCTCCAGCTACAGTGGTTCTGACCCCTCCAGCTACAGCGGTCCTGACCCCTCCAGCTACAGCGGTCCTGACCCCTCCAGCTACAGCGGTCCTGACCCCTCCAGCTACAGTGGTCCTGACCCCTCCAGCTACAGTGGTCCTGACCCCTCCAGCTACAGCGGTCCTGACCCCTCCAGCTACAGTGGTCCTCCAGCTACAGTGGTCCTGACCCCTCCAGCTACAGTGGTCCTGACCCCTCCTGCTACAGTGGTCCTGACCCCTCCAGCTACAGTGGTCCTGACCCCTCCCGCTACAGTGGTCCTGACCCCTCCCGCTACAGTGGTCCTGACCCCTCCAGCTACAGTGGTCCTGACCCCTCCAGCTACAGCGGTTCTGACCCCTCCCGCTACAGTGGTCCTGACCCCTCCCGCTACAGTGGTCCTGACCCCTCCAGCTACAGTGGTTCTGACCCCTCCCGCTACAGTGGTCCTGACCCCTCCCGCTACAGTGGTCCTGACCTCTCCAGCTACAGCGGTTCTGACACCTCCCGCTACAGTGGTCCTGACCCCTCCAGCTACTGTGGTCCTGACCCCTCCAGCTACAGTGGTTCTGACCCCTCCAGCTACAGCGGTCCTGACCCCTCCAGCTACAGCGGTCCTGACCCCTCCAGCTACAGCGGTCCTGACCCCTCCAGCTACAGCGGTCCTGACCCCTCCAGCTACAGTGGTCCTGACCCCTCCAGCTACAGTGGTCCTGACCCCTCCAGCTACAGTGGTCCTGACCCCTCCAGCTACAGCGGTCCTGACCCCTCCAGCTACAGTGGTCCTCCAGCTACAGTGGTCCTGACCCCTCCAGCTACAGTGGTCCTGACCCCTCCTGCTACAGTGGTCCTGACCCCTCCAGCTACAGTGGTCCTGACCCCTCCCGCTACAGTGGTCCTGACCCCTCCCGCTACAGTGGTCCTGACCCCTCCAGCTACAGTGGTCCTGACCCCTCCAGCTACAGCGGTTCTGACCCCTCCCGCTACAGTGGTCCTGACCCCTCCCGCTACAGTGGTCCTGACCCCTCCAGCTACAGTGGTTCTGACCCCTCCCGCTACAGTGGTCCTGACCCCTCCCGCTACAGTGGTCCTGACCTCTCCAGCTACAGCGGTTCTGACCCCTCCCGCTACAGTGGTCCTGACCCCTCCAGCTACTGTGGTCCTGACCCCTCCAGCTACAGTGGTTCTGACCCCTCCAGCTACAGCGGTCCTGACCCCTCCAGCTACAGCGGTCCTGACCCCTCCAGCTACAGCGGTCCTGACCCCTCCAGCTACAGCGGTCCTGACCCCTCCAGCTACAGTGGTCCTGACCCCTCCAGCTACAGTGGTCCTGACCCCTCCAGCTACAGTGGTCCTGACCCCTCCAGCTACAGCGGTCCTGACCCCTCCAGCTACAGTGGTCCTCCAGCTACAGTGGTCCTGACCCCTCCAGCTACAGTGGTCCTGACCCCTCCTGCTACAGTGGTCCTGACCCCTCCTGCTACAGTGGTCCTGACCCCTCCAGCTACAGCGGTCCTGACCAAGCCGACAACAATGATGTGGTCATGGATCCTCAAGCACTGATCACTGCTCCTGAGGAGAGACCCTAACGGCATTGGAGGATGGGTCAAATGCAGACGACAAATTTCCCTATGGAAACAATAAAGTGTCCCTTTAACTTTAACTGTATTCATGTTGTACTGTATGTACTGTGGTATTTTCAGATTACTGTTTTAAAGTATAATTGTTACCTGTGGTAACGTGTGTGTGAATAAAGTAGAAAGTGTATGTATTCTAAACATTTGCATAAGAAAGTGAGATAACTGGTATTGTTGAGGTAATGATGAATGTTGTGGAAAGAGGATGCAGCTTTTCTTTATTTCTCTTTAAATATCCTTTCTGGCAGTGGGATGGTTTCAAATAAGTCCTCTCACTTCATTTCCATTCATTAATTCATTCATTTATTTCTACAGGGAAAATCTAATGAGAATAGTTCATGGTTATCCTGTTTAAACACAATTTTATTTTATTTTATTTATTTGTGTAGCGCCCAAAATCACAACTGCAGTTTCCTCGAGGGACGACAGTGAAAAACAGATTAAACAATGTTTATAGGGACTTGGCAATGTCACAGCATCCCGTGTCCTGAGACAAATGTCCCAGCATCCCCGTGTCCTGAGACAAATGTCCCAGTATCCCCTGTCCTTAGACAAATGTCCCAGCATCCCCTGTCCTTAGACAAATGTTCCAGCATCCCGTGTTCTGAGACAAATGTCCCAGCATCCCGTGTCCTAAGACCCTCCTTCTCGGCCAGGAAAAACTACAAATCCAGACGGACAGAGAGAGCCACTCAGGAGGAGAACTGTTCATATGGAGTAAAGACCGTTTGTCCAGGGACTCGGGGATGATCTGGGTCCGCAGGTCATCGATGTTCCCCTGGGGAAGTGGGAAAAGAAGAAAGAAAGGCAAGTGAAAATTCTGAATATTTAGCACAATTGAGCACAAGAAGGTGCCTTAGCATACAGAATCGCACCATCTGCATACAAGTGGATGCTACTTGTGTTTTAGATTATGCCCAAGTGAGTTTATATAAATTGTAAATAACAGTGGTCCAAGAACAGTGCCTTGAGGAACGCCTTTTTTAAGAAAACCCAATAACATCCAGTCGATCCAAAAGAATGCAGTAATCTCCTGAATCAAAGGCCTTTGACACATCAACATTCCATTTTGAGCATCAACGTTTCATTTGATGTTTTATGTTTGTTCTGCCTTTGATAAACAGCTCAAACTAAATAGATAAATTGTAATGTAAAATCTAATTTCTTGATTAAAATCATTTTGTGTTCTTCTTCACACCTCAGTTCTTGGAGTCAGAATGTTTTGTTGACAGACTTTTTAACGGGACACACAGGGAGACAAAGTTTACCATCACATGATTTTATAAATATATTGTTTTACAAACTAAACTTTGATGTATCCGTCACAAACATACAAGTAAGGTCTAGATCAGTGGTGCCCAAACTGTGGCCTGGGGGGCCAAATGTGGCCCTCAGGCCAATCTTTGTTGGTCCTCAGGCATCCTGCTGAATTGGCCCAGAACCACAAGTACTTAGTAAATATACTTATTTAAATTCATGTAATACTTCCCACCTCTATTCTGCTGACTGAGGAGGGCTTGAGAAGAGCAAAGAGCAGAACTAACTCGAGGCCTACCATGGAGAACCTGTGCTCCTAGTGACTCAAGGAAGATTGTGTGATAGAGCAGGGTGGAGCGATGTAAGTGTAGATCCAGGTCAGGCTCAGCGCTGGTGGAGCACAAAGAAGACTATCTCACCTGCTCTCATCCTCTTTGTCTGCAAAAGAAACCAGGCAGAAACCAGGACAAGCTCTGGGCGAGGTCTATAAAAGATCTCGTCCAACTCTAAAGCTTTTCATTTGCGTTGGACCAGAGCTCAGACACACGACGCAAAGGTGAGTTTTACAACTGACGAACTTGAGATAAAGATTGACATATTTGGAACAATTTGAATATACACTTTTATTTAGCACCTTATTGATCATGACCACTGGAAATTATTTGTCGGGATCTACGAAGCAAGATTTTTGAGCATCAATGTGCTCTGGAATTTGGAAAACCTTTTGAGATGTTGGACATCTTGCCCAAATTGACTTTGAGAAAAGACATTTGAAAAGCGTTCCGCATTTGTCTAATGTAAAAGTCACTCATGTTGACTCCAAGTAAACGTTCTTATTGCAAGATCTAGGAGTTAACATCCTCAGCGCTTCTCAATCTCTTTTGTATCGTCCGGTCTACGTGAAACACAGAGGAGGATGTCGTTAATGGGTGCGTTGACTTCACACACAGATTGTCTTACATTGTGACGCCTGTTGTGTAACGACAAAAGAACGATCGGCCCCAACCTTGTGCAGACAATGCTCCGGTGTAAACGATCTTTGAGAGAAATTAGGTCGGCCCATTATACTGGCGGAGCGAAGAGTCACGGAACCTCCCTATGCTACAGCAACAAGAGTGTGACCAGTAGAGGGCGCCAACAGTATTCATATTTGGAATAATTAGAAACCCACTGATTATAGTTGTGACAAGAAACAGACAACGTATAAGATCATTTGTTTCATCCATTTTTGAATGTTGAATACAAATGGCGAATTTCTCATTAAGAATTTTTTCAGTAGTTGAATTTAACAGTGTAGTTTAGGGTATTTCTTTGTAATTCGCCACTGTGTGTGTCAGGGAGGTCTGCATAGATTTGACAGAGGACTATAAAGCAGCCTTCAGGTGGATGTATTATCACAGAACAACGCTTTGAACTACGTGAGTAGAACAAACCAGTGGTGTGGTCTACGTGATGCGCCTCTAGAAGTGCGGCTTGATTTGCGTGTCCCCAATACAAATGGATTGCTGATGCATAAAAACTGGTTTATAGTCCACCGTCAAGCCCGAGTCAGTCATGTGCTCACGCTCTCACGCAGACCTGAACCATGCGGAGCTAATCAGTCACTGTTTTATTTTGCATTTAAGATATTTACTGGCACATAACTATTAGGGTATCCATGTAGAACGATGCAAACGAGTAAAAGAATGAAAGTGCATGGCAAACCAGACTCTGCCAAACTGATATGTGTGTCACTCAACTCAACTCAAACAAAATAGTCTGTCTACGTCTGTTTGTTTAGGTCCTTTTGACTTCTGTCCAAATTACAATGCATTGATTGGTCCGTCAAACAGCTTGAGTCTCATGAGATTATGAAACAAATATCATGAGAATTCATCTGGTGTGAGACAGGTTACAGTTACCAAACTTAAAGCTGAGTTACCCAATTTTTCCCCTTTCATTATTATGTCAATTTGGTTTCCACCCCAGAAAGTGTATAGTAAAAGAAGATTTTTTGTGGAAAAACAGACCTCCATATGCTGTCTTATTCTAATTATTAAACAATTTATCCTTTCAAACTTGAAAGAGCCATTTGAGTCATTGTATGACACTCTGGGATGAGACATGTGACTGCTAGTGATGTGCCAAAGGATTTGGAGTTTTTGTAAAAAGGTTTAAATATCTACTGGTATTTACTTATTTCACTCTTTGAAACCTAGTTACACCAGCTTTAAGGCCAATGTTATACATTTACCTACAACATTAAGTTTAGAAGCACAACGTTTGTGCTGTGGACTCCGGAGGAGAAGAAGAGAGAAGGTGTGACACAGCCTGATGATGGGGAAGACATTTGCAGGGGCTGTGCAGAAACAATCAAGGTGCTGGGATCAGAGGGAACACATCATGCAACCAAGTTAATAGTAAAATAGTACCTTTAAAATTCACCAGAATACAGGAAAATACAACTTTCTGTGTGCGTGTCCCAGATGTTGCCTCTACCTATAGGCCATTGCAATAAGAGGATTCAACTGATTAAAACGATTATAAAGATAATGATAATAATATTCACATTGAATACATAAAAGGACCATTAGGCAGTCTGACAATGCAATTACAGACCTCAATTATAAGTTAGGATAAAGAAACTTGAAACTTGCCACTTGTTCATTCAAAATACTCACACTTGAGTTGCCAAGAGCTCATAATATTCACCAGAAGGCAGGAAATATTGTCTGCTCCTTTCAAATTTTCCTTAGTTTCCTTAGACCCCCCTTTATATTTGTTCAAATTCCAAGCACACATGTTGAAATATGTTGCCTGGGCTGAGCCTGGATCTCACCAGAGTCTAGCAACACCCCTGGTTGTCACTGTGTTGATAATGTCACCAAATTGAAGATATTTTCACATACAAACATGCAAGTTGTTGATTTGACACATAGTGGGGAGCGCCATGTTCTGTTTTGTACGTACACTCTGTGCATTGTGAGTGCTAAATGTGGGAGATTGAGTTGGTGGGACATTGGATGTTCCTGTACACTACACCAGCCACAGGTTATGGCGCTCCATGTATGCTTTCCCTGCCAGCGAAAGAGAGGGAGAGAGAGAGGAAAGAGAGAGAGGAGAGAGAGAGGAAAGAGAGAGAGGAGAGAGAGAGGAAAGAAAGAAAAAGAGATGAAAGAGGGAGAGAGAGGGGAGAGAGAGAGAGGAAAGAAAGAAGGAGAGATGAAAGAGAGAGGGAGAGAGAGCAAGAGAGAGAGAGTGAGAGGAAAGGGAGAGAGAAAAGAGAGAGAGGAGAGTGAGAGGAAAGAATGAAAGATGAAAGAGAGAGGGAGAGAGAGGGAAGGGAGAGAGAGAGGAAAGAGAGGTAGGAGAGAGAGAGGAAAGAAAGAAGGAGAGATGAAAGAGAGAGGGAAGAGAGAGAGGAAAGAAAGAAGGAGAGAGAGGAAAGAGAGAGAGAGCAAGAGAGAGAGAGAGGAAAGAGAGAGAGAGGAAAGAGAGAGAAAGAGAGGGATGAGAGAGAGGAGAGAGAGGAAAGAAAGAAGGAGAGATGAAAGAGAGAGGGAGAGAGAGGGCAGAGAGAGAGAGAGAGGAAAGAGAAAGGGAGAGAGAGAGCAAGAGAGAGAGAGCGAGAGGAAAGGGAGAGAGAGAGGAAAGAGAAAGAGAGGGAAGGGAGAGAGAGAGGAGAGCGAGAGAGAGGCTCGCTCGTCACCAGCAGGGCGAGCGAGCAGGAGTGCCATGGTGACGTTGTAAAAACAGTTGTAACAGACGACTTCAGAAGACAGGGCTCGACTTACGGTGGGTTTGAAACATTTTTCCATAAATCAGCTTGTTCTGTGCATTTTTGACTCAAATCACCTTCATAACTACTGTGTGTTTACATTAGCTTTAGTTTATTTTCCATTACTGCCAGAAGATGGAGTGTTAACACCAATCTTGATGAGAGATACTCCTGATAGAAATAACTTGTTTGTACATTATCTTAAGTTTAAGTTGTAAAACACAAGAGCGGAAATTAACAATAGAAAAATGGCATGTCCTTTATGTCCTGAATGTCCCTTAAAAGGATCAGGTCCTGACATAGGTTGGGTCTCATCCTCATGTTGGGGGACTGGGTGTGATGGGCCCGGTTGTCTTTCTGCTGCAGATGTTGCTGAGGCTGCTGGGGCTGGTGGTTCTGAGCACGCTCTGTTCATCCATGTTATATTACCCGCCACAAGTCGACAAAAACGCCACGGACAACACCAAAGTCTACAATGGAGTCGGCGACTTCTCAGACAAAGAGCCATCACCAGGGGGCGGCAGGGGGCTGGGCAAGAGCATGATAATGCCCCCGTCCAACTACTCCTTTGAGCCCAGCTTCAGTGCGCTGCCCGGGGACATGTCCGTCATGTTCCCCGACACCTCTATCTGCGACGTCCTGCTCAACTCCCCGATCCCCATCTCCATCTCAGAGATCCCTTTCTTCTGCCTCTGCTCACACTGCAAGGCTACCACGGGCCCCAAAGGAGAGCGCGGGGACCAAGGCCTCACAGGCACGTGCACACCACACAACACTGAGAGCATCTACAATAAGATAAGATAAGATAATCCTTTATTGTCCACACATGGAGATACAGGAGGAAAGGACAGATAACTTATAGGAAGTTTGAAAAAAACACTCTTAATAGAAGAACTCTTAAACAAAATAAAAAACTCTTATCAACAAAACTCCTCTCTTAATAGGGAATGGAGGAAAATAAAAAAATAAAAATAAAAAAAAAGATAAAGATAAAATAAAGTGTATAATAATAAAGTAAAGTAAAAATAGCTAGCATAAGACTAAATAATACTAATACTAATGGTAAGTAAAACATTCTCATTTACATCAGTTATATGCACCTGAATATGGCCTTAATTGCTTGTGATTATGACAGTAATTGCACATGAATATGACGGTATTGCACATGGTTAAGTCAGTATTGCACATGAATATGACGGTATTGCACATGGTTAAGTCAGTATTGCACATGAATATGACGGTATTGCACATGGTTAAGTCAGTATTGCACATGAATATGACGGTATTGCACATGGTTAAGTCAGTATTGCACATGAATATGACGGTATTGCACATGGTTAAGTTAGTATTGCACATGAATATGACGGTATTGCACATGGTTAAGTTAGTATTGCACATGAATATGACGTATTGCACATGGTTAAGTTAGTATTGCACATGAATATGACAGTATTGCACATGGTTAAGTCAGTATTGCACATGAATATGACGGTATTGCACATGGTTAAGTTAGTATTGCACATGAATATGACGGTATTGCACATGGTTAAGTCAGTATTGCACATGAATATGACGTATTGCACATGGTTAAGTCAGTATTGCACATGAATATGACGTATTGCACATGGTTAAGTCAGTATTGCACATGAATATGACGTATTGCACATGGTTAAGTCAGTATTGCACATGAATATGACGGTATTGCACATGGTTAAGTTAGTATTGCACATTAATATGACAGTATTGCACATGGTTAAGTTAGTATTGCACATGAATATGACAGTATTGCACATGGTTAAGTCAGTATTGCACATGAATATGACGGTATTGCACATGGTTAAGTTAGTATTGCACATGAATATGACGGTATTGCACATGGTTAAGTCAGTATTGCACATGGTTAAGTCAGTATTGCACATGAATATGACGGTATTGCACATGGTTAAGTTAGTATTGCACATGAATATGACAGTATTGCACATGGTTAAGTTAGTATTGCACATGAATATGACAGTATTGCACATGGTTAAGTCAGTATTGCACATGAATATGACGGTATTGCACATGGTTAAGTTAGTATTGCACATGAATATGACGGTATTGCACATGGTTAAGTCAGTATTGCACATGAATATGACGTATTGCACATGGTTAAGTCAGTATTGCACATGAATATGACGTATTGCACATGGTTAAGTCAGTATTGCACATGAATATGACGTATTGCACATGGTTAAGTCAGTATTGCACATGAATATGACGGTATTGCACATGGTTAAGTTAGTATTGCACATGAATATGACAGTATTGCACATGGTTAAGTTAGTATTGCACATGAATATGACAGTATTGCACATGGTTAAGTCAGTATTGCACATGAATATGACGGTATTGCACATGGTTAAGTTAGTATTGCACATGAATATGACGGTATTGCACATGGTTAAGTCAGTATTGCACATGGTTAAGTCAGTATTGCACATGAATATGACGTATTGCACATGGTTAAGTCAGTATTGCACATGAATATGACGGTATTGCACATGGTTAAGTTAGTATTGCACATGAATATGACGGTATTGCACATGGTTAAGTCAGTATTGCACATGGTTAAGTCAGTATTGCACATGAATATGACGTATTGCACATGGTTAAGTCAGTATTGCACATGAATATGACGTATTGCACATGGTTAAGTCAGTATTGCACATGAATATGACAGTATTGCAAGGCCAGAAAACCAAACAGATCACCAGATATAATAATATAACCCGGTGATTAGATGTGATGTTTGGTGAGAGAAACATAACACCTGGTGACACGTGTCAGTGAATCCATGGATTTATTGAGGATTTTTTTGTATTTGGAAGGAAAAGCACAAAGAATTTTAAAATAACGCTTAAAGGAGCGAGCTGGAGTGGAGAGCAAGGCACAGAGCCTCCTGCTTTCTATTCTATCTATTAAAAGATACAGACCAAAATATTGAAAAATACACAAGAAACAAGAGGAATTCTAAACAGGGAAATAGAGAAAAAACATAAACAATAACTAATCTAAGAAAAAAGAAAAGAAAAATAAATCGAGCAAAACATGCCCGTCCAGGATTTGGTTTAGCTTTGTAGGGGCCCCGTCTGATTACCCACATCCATATCACAATCTACTTCTCTAATAGCTACAATACCACACAGTAGTGTAGTAGTTATGATGTATTATAACTGGACACACATTTTAGTCATTCATGTTTTGATAAACTACTTAACTATAGTTTACTTGTCACAAATGTACAGTACACGTCAGTACACGGGAATATCTATCTTCGCTTAAAATGTTCTTAAAATCTTTTTTTAGTTTTTTTTACAGATTATATTGAATTGCTTGTATATAATATTTCATCATAGTTTGATCATTTAGCTTGAAAAAAGAAAATGTATTTGCCCATGAGGTAAATAAAAATATTGCAATTAAGATTCATATTTGAGTCATTTTGGATTCTTTTCTTGTGTTCCAGGGTTTTCAGGCAGTCCTGGGAGGCGGGGCCTCATGGGCTTCAGAGGACCTCGAGGATTTACAGGCGCTCTCGGGACCAAAGGTGTGTCCAAATATTTCTTAATTTGTCTTTTGGTGAGACTGGATTCATTAATATTTCCACATCAAATTGAGAATGTAATTTGGCCAAAACCAATGTGTTACTTTTGTTTCTTCTATTGGAAACTATATTAAGTATTCAGTATTTGCTTTGATCTTTCATAATTCATTTCAGAATAAGTTTAGAAGAAAGATAACTGTGTTGTGTTTTGTTGTAATCAAACATGAAAGTTTACAATCTCTTCCTTTGGCAGGTCAGACAGGAGACCAGGGAGACAAAGGTCAGCCAGGACGCATCGGCCTCACTGGGATCAAGGGCGAGCAAGGGTTTAAAGGTATGACATTTGGTAACTTCTCATTCAAAAAGTGAACGAGGACATTCTGCCACCAGCAAAAGAAACACGCCGGTTTACGAGACCATGTTTCCTTTGTTTCCACTCGCCCTGGTCCATCAGGCCAGTTCACTTTGAACCGTCTCGGGCCGCTTCTGTTATGTCTACTATGTGAGCAGCTTATGTCTCTTAAATAATCTCAATCCTAAAGCGGCTCAGTCGAAACATGCCTTTACATGCCACATTTTCAGAGGTGGTAAGAGAGATGTGGAGTGTAACAGAAGTGTCTCTGAGGACTTACCCTGTTTAGTGACTCGCACTGTGCCTGTTTTCCAGGAGACAAAGGCGACTTTGGAGATGATGGTCTACCTGGACCTTTGGGGCTTCAGGGTGTGCCTGGCTCCTGCCTCTGTGAGATTGTGAGTGGACTTCCTGGGGTACAAGGTTCTCCAGGACCAGCTGGTGCCAGGGGTTTACCAGGCACCACAGGATCTAAGGGCTCAGTTGGAGATAAAGGTGACAAAGGCGATACAGGCCTTGATGGCAGTCATGGTTTAGACGGGCTGAAAGGAAAGCAGGGCTCCCCAGGCCCATGTAACTGCACCAACGGCGTGAATGGCACAAATGGACAGAAAGGACTTGTGGGAGAAAAGGGGCAGAAGGGAAATGTTGGTGTAGAGGGGCTTCAAGGAGATACAGGCTTGAAAGGAGAGCTAGGGGACCCGGGCAATCCGGGCTTTCCAGGGCCATGCTCGCTCTCTGTCCAGTCAGCTTTCTCTGTTGCTCTGGCCGCATCCTTTCCAGAGCCTTACAGACCTGTCAAATTCACTCAGATCATCTCTAATGTTCAGAGTCACTATAACCCTGCCATAGGCCTCTACATCGCTCCTGCCAATGGCACTTACGCCTTCAACTTTCATCTCCTTGTCAAGCAGAAACGTCTCATTGCTGGCTTGTTCCTTAATTTCAACTCTGTTTTTAAGCTGACTGAATTAACAAACACAAGGACAAGTAGTGCGGAGATAGTGCTGCGCCTGAAGGCTGGTGACATGGTGTGGGTCCAGGTCAAGGACAGCACCAATAATGGCATGTTCGCTGGAGAGGATATGAGCAGTACCTTCTCCGGCTGGTTGCTCAGCCCAGACTCCTGTGACTTTGGCGGCATCCGAGACTTCAATGCTCCCAATGTCACTGGGCTAGAATTTCCTTGGAATTAAAATACATGTTTTGATAAAATTCAAGTCACTGCCAGAACACGGAGTATTGTTTTAGATCTACATATTTCAGGATGTCACTGAGCACTGTAGATAGTCCTCATGTAAGCCTAGGCTGAGACTAAACTAATCAATAAACTTAAAGACATTTTATTTAGTCCACTAAATACCACTTTACATAACCATTATAAATTATGTAATTTATTTATCCTGCCACTATGACCAAGTAAATAATATAATCCTAACTGCTACTAATAAAAATATTAATGACATTACAAATTGTCAAATTCAAAAGTGTTCCATGTTGCCATTCAACATCCAAATCAAGCCTCACACTCTTCTGTCAAATGTCAAAGAATGTGATTATTCCACAAAAGACCAGTCTGCAACCTGATTCCTCAGTATGTAACTTGCATCTGTTCAATCTGTAACCTGCAGCTTTTCTGTCTGTAACTTGCATCTGTTCAGTCTGTAACCTGCAGTTGTTCAGTCTGTAACCTGCAGCTGTTCAGTCTGTAACTTGCATCTGTTCAGTCTGTAACTTGCATTTGTTCAGTCTGTAACCTGCAGTTGTTCAGTCTGTAGCTGCAGCTGTTCAGTCTGTAACTTGCATCTGTTCAGTCTGTGCCCTGCAGTTGTTCAGTCTGTAGCCTGCAGCTGTTCAGTCTGTAACCTGCAGCTGTTCAAATTACAATCTGTTTGTTTCTCGTGTAGAATAGACGTGTACAAATGCTGCTGTACATAAGTGATGCATAAGTGACCCAGAGCAGCCGTGTCTCTGGCTGTAGTTTTTTAGAAGATGACTCAGAATGAAATCTAAGCTGTGATCTGGTTGTGTTTCTGAAAATGATTGATTTGATGATTTTGTGAATTTTGTTCTGAATAAATCTCTACAGAAGCCATTTTTTCATTTGTTTAGTTTTTTCCTTTACACTTTCCTCTGTGTGGATACATGAACTCAACACTTGCATTTATCACACAATCTAAAACTCACTTGTCTTAATCATGTTACAATGATGTTCCCTCATCATCATCATCATCATCATCATCATTGAGCAAAGGAGTTCAGCCGTTTGACAGCCGTGGAGGAAAAAATCTATTGCAAAACCTGGTTGACCTGCATCCAGAGATCAGCCTCGAGAACAGGCCGTCATGTGGTTGTGAAGGGCCCCTGATAATTGTCCTGATCCGGGAACAGAGTGGAGGGAGGTCGAGACGCTCTTCACATGCTTCCAATCTCTCTTAAACCGGTGCAGGACGTATAGCAGACTGTATAACAAACACTGCTAGCCCTGAACACGTGCAATACTGACTGACTTAACCTTGTGCAATACCGTCATATTCATGTGCAATTACTGTCATACTCACAAGCAATTAAGGCCATATTCATGTGCATATAACTGAAGAGTGTTTACTTACCATTAGTATTAGTATTAGTTAGTCTTATGCTAGCTATTTTTACTTTATTTTATTATTATTTTATTTTATCTTTTTATTTTATTTATTTATTTTTTCCTCCATTCCCTATTAAGATATAAGAGGAGATTTGTTAATAAGAGTTTTTTGTTCTGTTTATAAGAGTGTTTTTTTTTTTTTTTTTCAAACTTCCTATTAGTTATCTGTCCTTTCCCCCTGTATCTACTGCGTTGTAACACCAACATTTCCCCATATGGGGACAATAAAGGATTATCTTATTTTATAGGCATTCTTCAAGCAAAGACCCAGTATCCACAGCCCAGGTGAGGTCGTCTGTGATGTGCCCCCTCAGAAACCTAATATAATACATCCATGTCAGAAACATGACGTTGGTAATCGTCTTCACTGCCGTGTTGTTGTTGTAGAGGATTATGTCAAGTCCACGATGATCATAAAGCCCCATTCAGACCAGATTAGTTTGACCTGTAGGAGCATCTGTAAAATGGAGATAACCCCAGGACTTCTGTGTTTTTTGTCTTGTCCAGCTCAAGTAAAAGCTCCTATTTTCTGCAAAGCTTTTACCATGTTGTGTTTCTTTAACGAATGGTGTGTGCAAAATGTGTGATAAAATGTAAATATATGATTATATTTCTGTGATGTATATTATCTGCATAATAGTAATATGACGATATTTGTATATTATCTGCATCATCAGTCTAAGAGAAAAATGGCATGTAAAAAACGGCATTTGTTAAAGTGTTGTAAAGATGGGGCAAAGGAATGTTTACTCCAGGGAGTGGTGTAGGACCCCAGGGGAGTTAGGTAAACATTACCCACTCTTATCTCTAAGGAAGAAAGACAGATGTAAAAACAAGTGATGTGAAGTTAACAAATGAGAATGTGAAATAAAACTAACCTGCAAGAGAAAAAAACATTGTGAGACCAAGGAGGGCCATTGCGTTGCTTACAACAGCGTGATGGCCTGCCCGACGGTTTCTCCCTTGCAAGCTACACAAAGAGTCTGACGTTTCTGTATCGTTTAATATTCTAAGTTGAATTGTGTTCTCTGTGTGTTAAGGAATAGCATTGGTTTATGTCTAATTTCTTGACATTTTCTGGTCCTATTGAGCCGGACGACAGGCTGCCCCTTCGCGGAGATTGAGCTGTGAATCGGTGAAAGTCTGTGTGCACAGCAGAAGGAAGTCCACTTTTCCCCGTGGCCGCCCATCGCACCTCATTCTCCGCGAGGAGAGCGCGTTGTTTCGAGGCAGCAGGAGAACACAGGCGAAGAAGGTCAGACAAAACTTTGTGTGTGAAAAAGAGTGAGCCATAAAACGTTGTTATGCACTAGTTTAATATTTACTGGAAAAATATTGTAGGCTTTATGCGTGAGATAAGTTTCTCACATAAAGAGCAGTTTAATATTACTGAGGAAATATTGTAGGCATGCACGAGATAAGTTTCTCACATGAGCAGAAGTTTGATATTACTGAAAAAATATTGGTTGGCTTTATGCATGTAGATAAGTTTCTCACATAAAGGAGTTAAATTGCTCACCATGAGTTTAAGTTATGATGCCTTATGTACGAGTTGTTACTGACATAAAGACAAGTGAATGTTAGCGCTATGCACGAGTTAAGTAAGAGAGAAAGTGTGAATGTGTGAATGAGAATTAATAGTGATTAACTAACAGGTGTGAGAATCACAATTAATCATACAAGGGTCACAAGGCGTTATTCTGAGAGATCTAAAATTTGCAGACGAGGGTGAATATCAAACACCTCAAACTATGTCCGGTGGAAACAGCAGGGAATCCACTAGAAGCTTGACATAGGACTCGTCTGTAAAGCAAGTAGCATTTTTCCTCAGACGACCAAGACCACATAATGTCAGAATTATCACCCCAAACTGTAAGACTAAAAGACAAAAGAAAGGTCATAGAGGATGTGGATGGAGATTTGTCCAGTATGCTCACAGACGTGGCAGAGAGGGGGAGATAAAGAAGGTCAAGAAGGCAGGAGAATGTAAGTAAGTAAATAAGTAACTTTTATTTATACAGCACCTTTCACAAACAGAAGTCACAAAGTGCTTCACAAAACACAGAATAAAACAATAAAAACACAAAAAACTTACAGTGAACAATAGATATACAACAATATACAGTAAAATCAGTCCGTAAAACAAGTGCATTTAAAAGGCTTGACTAAATAAAAAGGTTTTAAGCTGACCTTTAAAAGCAGTAACTGAGTCCAGTGACCATAGGGAGAGCGGAAGATCGTTCCAGAGTTTGGGGGCAACTGCCTGGAAGGATCTGTCTCCTCTGGTCCGAAAACGGGTGCGAGGAACCAAGAACAGTTTCTGATCCAAGGACCTTAGTGAGCGAGAGGGAGTGTACGGTTTATCAGATCGCTGATGTACAGAGGGACCTGACCATTTAAAGCTCTAAAAATTAAAACAAGAATTTTAAACTGTATCCGTTAGGAGACCGGCAGCCAGTGAAGGGCTTTTAGAATGGGTGAAATGTGGGCCCTTCTATTTGTGCAGGTTAAGATCCTCGCTGCAGAGTTCTGGACCAGCTGCAGACGAGAGAGTTCCTTCTTGTTAAGACAGGAAAACAAACTGTTACAATAGTCTAAACGTGAAGACACAAAGGCATGAATTATAACTTCCAGGTCATTTTGAGACACCATTTTCCTGAGCTTAGAGATTTTCCTCAACTGAAAGAAACAGTTCCTTGTCAACAGCTTGGAGTGGTGCTCTAAAGACATGTCTTTGTCAAAGATAACACCCAAGTTTCTAAGATTAGGTTTTGCAGTCTGGCCTAAGACACCCAAGTACTGGTTTATCCCTGGAATGGCATCATCAGGGGCAATAATCAGAGTTTCTGTTTTGTCTGCATTTAGCTGCAAGGAGTTTTTACTCAGCCATTGTTTTATTTGCACTAAACAACTGACCAAGGAGTTTAGCTTCTGGATCTCAGAAGGTTTAAAAGAGCAATATAGCTGAATATCGTCAGCGAACAGGTGATAGGACACATCACTAAACTCTTTAATGATCATTCCCAGGGGAATTATATAAAGCAGAAATAGGACGGGACCCAAAACGGAGCCCTGAGGAACTCCACACAACAGATCAGCTGAGTCGGACATTATTTAGTTTGCAGCAACACTAAAGCTCTGACCGGATAAATATGAGGAAAACCAAGGAAGTACTGACCCTGATAGTCCAATCAGGTCCCTCAGTCTGTTTAACAGGATATGATGGTTGACAGTGTCAAAGGTCAACCGTGCAGAAAGATCCAACAGAACTAAAACCGTGCATTTCCCTGAATCAGCAGACATCATAATGTCACTGGAGACTTTCAACAATGCGGTTTCCGTAGAATGATGTTTGCGGAAACCAGATTGAAAAGAGTCGTGAATGTTAGACTGATCAAGGAAATCTGACAATTGTTCAGAGACCATCTTCTCAAGGATCTTGGACATGAAAGAGAGCTTTGAAATAGGTCTGAAACATTTTGGGTCCGTCGGGTCTACGGCTCAACTATGGCATGTTTAAATGGACCAGGAAACACACCAGTAGAAAGAGAGAGATTTACCATTTTGGTAACCCTGGGGCCAATAACATCAAACACTTTGAGGAAGAGCCTGCAGGGAAGGGCATCTGATACACTGATACACTACATATACTGTACAAGAGGAGGGTTTCATCTTGGTCACCAGAGCTGAGATGTCTTCTAGAGTGACAGAAGACCAGTTTTGGGAAACAGGCTCCACAGAAACAGGTTTATCACTCTAAAGGGGTGGTATTTGGTCTTTGATCATCTTGATCTTATCGATAAAGAACCTGAGGAATTCATTGCTGTCAGCTTTGCAGGAAACAGGAGTTACTGCAGCTGAAGGACAAACAATAGAATTTATAGTGTCAAACAACACTTTGGGGTTTTTCTTGTTGGATGTTATTAGCTGGCGGAAGTAATCAGATCTGGAACTTTCCATCATTTCATTGTAAGATGATACAAGATCTCTGAGGTGTAACCTATGGACCTCAAGACTAGAGGTTTTCCACAGACGCTCAGTTTTCCGACATAGTCTCTTTAGGTTTAGGATATCTTCATTTATCCAAGGACAAGCTTTTTTCTGTGATGACAAAGTGAATTTTACAGGTGCCACCTGATCTAAAATGGATAAACAGTGGCTGCTAAAGGAATGAATTAAACTGTCCCCATCAAGACAATTGATAAACAAATGAGGATCAAACATAGCAGAAAATTGGACAGCTGTATTTGCAGTGATAAGAGGGTGATAAGATGTAGAGAAAGCAGTCAGAGGACGCTCTGAAGGTTAATGAATTAGGCGGAACTAAACCCAGCAGGTTTAAATTTTAGTAATGAGAGCTCTGTAGAACAAATTTTAAGAGTTTTTGTTTTGATTGACAACAATCAATTATAAAGATTTTATTAAACTTGCTAAGAGATGAAGATGAATTTAGATTTTTATAGATGGCCAATATTTTGGGGAATGTGATCACAGACAGGACACTTCCTGTCCCCGACAAAAGTTGTGTTTTTACGGTATCATGTTTTTTTGTATGCACAGAACAAAGCTACGTTTTGTTTTATTTTTGTTTTGTTTTATTTTTGGACTTGACGAAATTATTTTTTTGGGACTTATTATGTCACCATAATGCATGACTAGATGAAAGTACAGGACGAAAAAGAGGGTGACTCAGAAAAAGATAAAAACAGAGAAAAAGGTGGACGAAGAGACAGAAGTGTTTTTAAATTTAGAATAAATTACAGGCACGGGCCTGGAGTGATAATATGGGTAAATGGGTGACTACTGATGTTTTTGGTAGACATAGGAGTAGAACGGGCAGTAAGTAAAGTGGTAGTAAAAATGATATCAGTCATGAGCAAACTAAGAAAAATCCACTGAGTGTACGTACTAAATTTAGGTGGGTGGAAACATGGGAAGAAATTAGAGGCGATAGGAAAATTAGGAACCACATTGTCGACATTGACGAAAGAAAATACAGCCAGCCCCTGTGAAATTGTGGAGCTAGATCAAGCGACATATGAGATTGCGTTACAAAACCACACCAGGACCAGGCATGACTTACGACAGAGCTGTGCATAAACTAGGACCTGAAGTTATTATATCAATAACTTATTTGTATTAAACCTAATAAGTTAAACAGTGACGTGCTAATGTTCTCCCAGGAAAGACATGACTGTGGTCATTAACTAAAGCAAACGACGCAGAGTGGGCTATTGACTGGGAAAACACAGGAGGAGGAATAGGCAACAGAGCAAGATGGATCAGGATGGAGTAAATGTCCTTATCTTTACGCATCACAGTGACGCCAAGAGTACACCTCAGCGGTGGGTTGACGGAGTAATAGAAGAGTTAACATTAACACGGAAAGAATTTGATATTCTAAAAGGAAATACCTGAAGGATTGTGGAGATTCAATCAAGAACTGAGTAGATTTAAAAAAGACAATATCATCTAAAATTAGATGCTATAGACGTTATGAAACCAGTGATAACAGGACTTAAACGATACAGGACTAATGACCCATGACGGAATGAACGGACGAATCAAAAAGAACGCCAGGTAAACAAATGATAGCGGTTAAAAGGGCCGACTAGCCCAGTCAGCAGAGCATGAGTTCATGGACATTAGTGTTGTGAGTTCGAGCCCTGTCAGAGGCATATTCAACAAGTGAGGAGAAACAACGTATGTGTACAGGACATGGACTTTAAGTGATATTAAAGCAGCTCTAAGGGGAGTAAAGTAACAAAAGTAAATGTACACATTGGACTGATAGTCTTAGTGAATTAGAACTCATTATAATACAGTATAGACTGGATGACGCAGAAATACAACAGATCCTGGGATGCAGTATATGGGCCTTCATTAGATACAGTTAAAGGGAAAGTAGGACCCGTTCGGAGGCAAGAGGTAGTTAGACTACAGGAAGGAGGAAGGAGGGAGGAGTGTAGTCAATTTTATGAGACCCGCAGATTACCTGAAGATAGTGAAAACTAAACAGGGGGATGGGTAATCAATACATGAGTTTAGAAGCAGAATGACAGAAATATTTTAAAGATAACACTGGAATCTCAGAGGATGCAGCGCCTGATAGTTATATCAGCAGAAATAAGAGTAAGGGAAAAGAGGGACAGAAAAAGCAGGTTTGGAAATTGGAGATACGTTACGAGAAAAGACATTTTTGGAGGTAAAATGCCTCAAAAGGAAGAACAGAACAGGAAAAGAAACAGAAAGGTGACAGAGGGGAAGACAGAGAGGAAGATGAATGACGAGACAAAAAAAAGACAGGAAAGTAGGGAACAAGGGGAAAAACAGGTTGATAAAAGGAGACGTGCCTTATAAACAAGGGGAAGGTTTAGGATCATTGTGAGTTTTAATACGCATATAGACTTGCTAGAAAAAACTAATACACAATGTTTGTAAAGCATCACATGAGCAGGTGTAAAAGATTGAGTTTGGAACTCACCTGCAAGCACATATAGAAGATTAGCACATATTACATTAGATGTGTGATCTCATTCAAGCCACACGAACGTGAGGAGATGTGAAACTTGATGCTGAGCTGACCCTATGGCCAGCTCAACGGGGGAATTATTGAGATAATTATTATAGTTTGAAGTATTTGTATTGCACACACACACACACATACATACATACATACACACACGCACGTGGACACCCAAACATTTAGAGTTTGAAACAAATGGTGGTAAAACAGATGTGTCAGATTACGCTCAGCAAAGGGAATGGATGTGACTAGTGAACTGTGAAAGGACTGAGGTGAGATTGCGGAGTTGAGGACAGACGCAATTCCATCTCTCCCTTGATTACATCCTGGTAATCCAGGTATCTGAACTTTATGAAATACAGAAATATTGATGGAAAGCATGATTACCAAAATCATTGTTTAAATGGGCTGCAGAAGTTGAGTCATGGGCTATGCCATGCCTCAAATGGAGGGATGAATGGACTAGTAAACAAACATTACATTCAATAATTACAAAAAAAAAAAAATGTAAACAATGTTTGACATGAACAATGGACCCAGCAGTGATAAACCTACAGACTTATCATGGAATATATGACTGACAATGCTCTCGAGAGAACTGTTTGAAATACATTGAACTTCCGAAAATACTTTGTTTTTCACCGCAGCCAGAACGTGAGGAGATCTGGTGTTTACAGAGGCGAGCCAAGTGGAACAGCCCAAGGTGGAAGGAGCCACACCGTGTCGTCCTCACCACTGGAGGGATGAGATCATGGGTGCATCGCTCTCATGGGAAAGTGAGAGAACTGTCTGAACTGGCGGCACCAGCGGCAGACAACACAGCACCAGATCCATAAGCCATCAGCAGACGCAGGCTGTATTCTGTAATCTGATCGCCCAATCCATGTTCCAACAGATCAACATACATTGTTGTGTCACAGCTGTGTATACCGGTAAATGAAACATACATTTTAAAATTCCATACACAGACCTGAAAAATATAGGGAAGAAAATAAGTGATCAACTTGATGTGAAAGGTTATGAAATGTATAATGTATAATGGACATGACAGTAGCTGAAGGAACACAATGGCATATTATACAGCCACTGTTGTTTACACTACCTAAAAGTGCCTTTTTATCTGCTACAACATAACTGCATGCAATGTTAATGAGATTATGCATTGAGATGGGAAGTGTACCAGTTCATATGTGTCAAAGGTGTGACCGAAAAGCAGCGGGAGGAAGTCTCTTAGCAACCCAAGCGCCAGGACGTATGGTGGTGATGTGGGCACACAGTGCTGAGGGGGCACTTGGAAACCAAGGGAGTCGGACTCTGTGCCTATCCATCCGTTTAGTGGCCAGCCATGGTCATTACAAAGACCAGCATCACCAAGAACCATACCGCAAGGTCAAGGCGAGAGGTTAGTGGACAGTCTGGTACCAGTAGCACCTGATACTACGTATTTGATTCTATTGGGGTGCCCAGAGGTCCCTAAGAAGTACAAACTGACTGACCAGAAAGCAGCGGGTTTAAGGGCCTTCCGCTTGTACTTCTATATTTCCCATCACACCGCACAAAAATATAGACAGAATAAATTGTCTGTCTGTCCAATTACAGAGATTGACCAATCTGACTCAATATTTAGGACTTGCTCAAGGGTCAGAGTTGCAGCACACCACTTAAATGGTCTGGCAGACCCGTTATGGCAGTAGACATGTTGGGAGAAAAAAAAGGAGTTTGTTCAATGTTTGAGGACTGTGCATAACCTTTTGAGTGTAAAAGTGTCACGTTAACACCAATATGAAAGACATGTTGAAAACTGAAAAGATTAATATGTTTGGGATATGAGACAATAGACTAATGCTTTGATAAACAGGAGGGAAATGTGATAAAATGTAAATATATGATTATATTTCTGTGATGTATATTATCTGCATAATAGTGATATGACGATATTTGTATATTATCTGCATCATTAGTCTAAGAGAAAAATGGCATGTGAAAAACGGCATTTGTGAAAGTGTTGTAAAGATGGGGCAAAGGAATGTTTACTCGAGGGAGGGGTGTAGCACCCCAGGGGAGTTAGGTAAACATTCCCCACTCTTATCTCTAAGGAAGAAAGACAGATGTAAAAACAAGTGATGTGAAGTTAACCAATGAGAATGTGACCCGCCTATTCCATAATGTGAAATAAAACCAACCTGCAAGAGAAAAAACGTCATGAGACCAAGGAGGGCCATCGCGTTGCTTATGTAACCCACGTACTTTTATTGCAAATAGGAAAAAACTACAACTCCCAATACCACTTCTTGTCACGTGGTTTACGTATGTTGCGCGTCACACACGCACTGCGTCACTCGAGTCAATCACGCGCTTGCCTGGCCAGTATCAGCTTCCTGTGTGCCTCTCCGTGCACGGTGATGGAAGAGGCGACAGGACGGCTGAACCAGGTAAGCTTTGCAACAAACACCCGCTTTTAATCATCTTAAATGTGCGCCGGTTTTAAACTTGTGTATGTTAATAGACGCTTTATCAACCGCCGCTAATGCTGGACTTGTAGCGCGCAGGGAAAAGTGGAATTTGGTGAGTCTGTCTGAGTTGTCTGTCTGTGTCTTCTTGTTGTGATACATATTGCTTTGATTGTTGATATATATTCATTGCCGTGCCAACAGATTATTTATCTAAACAAAAGGTATTTATTCAAGTTGTTTATTTAAATATATTTGTACAATTCAACTGAATGTAATAAGTATTTACTGCATTATTCGTAATTTAAAGAGATGAACCAAAGAACCTAGAAGCTAGCTAAATCTTAGGTATTACACTGATGGACCTGTTTATTGACTGCAGGCCAGGTGTGCCCAGTGGGGTACCAGAACGAAGGATTAACTTGATGGCGAGCTGAGACCAGCCTGGACCCAGAACCAGAACTGAACACTGAACATTACAAAACTACAAACCTTTCAACATGAGCCACCAGCGGTATGGTAGGGGCTGATTCAGCCGTCCACTCCCACCCGAAAGACACCACACACCTTGCAAACTCTCCCCTCAGTCACAGCGCTATATTTGTGGACAATACAAGAACTTGGTTGCTTCTTTTATGGACATTTTCTACTATTTTCATTGAGATATACAAGTGTTACTATGTGTGTGTGCTTTCTACATTGGATGTCTTACACTGAACAATGTTTGAAACTTGGATTGTTATTTATACCACCAGAGATTGTAATATGCTTCAGTATTTCAGTATACCAAAATCTGCAGATTGTACATATTGTAAATATTGGTATGTTGGTCACTGTAAATATATAAGGTACAGCCGCACTTTGATTCATTAGTTTTGGTATTATTGCTTACATGCACCTCCCTGAGTCGAACCTTCTGATCTAGCCCAGTGGCATATTCTCACATTTGCTACACTTACAACAGCATGATGGCCGGCCCGACGGTTTCTCCCTTGCAAGCTACACAAAGAGTCTGGCTTTTCTGTATCGTTTAATATTCTAAGTTGAATTGTGTTCTCTGTGTGTTAAGGAATAGCATTGGTTTATGTCTAATTTCTTGACAAAATGACATCCTCAAACTGCAAAAGGTGGTGTGTAAGGTTGGCTGTACATAATAAAAGAAAAGCCTTAGTAAAGCATGAAAAAATAATCAATTCATAATAAACAAATAGTTTATTGAGAATAATTTGTTTACTACTCAATTAAGGGCTTCGTTTTAGGCTATTTATGAAGTTGATACTAAGCTTGAGTTATTCTGTCTTTGTTCAGTTTTTGTTCACGCTTTATTAAATCTATTATTAAAAAGAATAAACACAGTAAGAACAGACTTTTGTAGCTTTTATTATCACATCCACAACAGTTACTCAAAAGTTCAAATGTTTTCCAGTATAATTTGTTGCTAATATAAACCCAACTACAATTCTATACTTTTTACACAATGTCTTTGAAACCAACATCACAATAAACTATGTTTGTAGTAATATTTCATCCACAAAACTACACAACGCGTTTTAGTTTAGTTTAACAACATGAGACATAAATTAATCAATCTTAAAAATTACTCAATTTCTCCCCAGACTGAATTTTGCCATAAAAGACAAATGACCACAAATGAATGGTGAAGCATGTGTATATAAAATGCTAATTTCATGACATGTATTTAGGGGCCCTCAGGGCAGCTGTTTAGGACCTTTGCTGTTTCACCTGCCTCTGTTCTAAGAACACACTTAAATACTTCTCAAAATCTATGTGAAAAACGTATTTAAAAAAAAATAAAAACACTGTACAACACTACTTGTACTTAAATACTTTTTACGAAAGTAGGGTTAGATATTATTTTGTGATAATTTTATTTGAGTAATCTTTTGCCTTTGTATCTGTACTTTTACTAAAAGACAAAATTGAGTATTTCCTCCACTACTGCTGCTGGTATTTTTGATAGATTTTACTGGAAAATTGCAATTCAATTAGAATGTATTTTAAGCGTTTATGCATTCTAAATTGTGTATTCTTGTATTGTAATGGTATTTAACAGTATGTTAAATGCGTGTTGTGTAATCTTACTAATACTGCATTCACTGATTGAAAACCAAAATCCACCAAATGGACTTGACTAAAGTAAATTTCAAATATAATTTGACCACTTGAACCAGATTTGAACCCAACCAAGGGCAGTACAGAGCTCCCATCTGACGTCGGGAGGGTCTTTGATGGGTGGATGTCTGGATGCTGGGTGCTAATGTGCCGGATCACTTCTCTTTGGGTGCCATGTCGTCTCCTCCAGACACGTTGCCTTCCTCCTCATCATCGTCGGCCATCATGCCTTTCAGGTAGGAGCGTTTGAACTCCTGGAAGACCAGCTCCTCCTCCAGCTCACTAAAGCACACACTGCAGTTAGAGCCCTACGCCCTCACCCAAAAATCGCATTTCAGAAACTTCATGGTTGTACAATATTCACAATTATTAACAACAAGAGCGAAATCATACACTAAAAAAAAATCATACACTAATGTAATGTAATGAAGTACTGGTATAGAAACAAATTAATAGGGCAAAATTTTACTTTTCAAAAGCAGTTTTAAAGCAGTTTCTTGATCTACTGTATTTCAGAACTAGTATTCACCTTTTCTGCCCACCCACTTTTGCCTTTTTATTGCCATGGCAGAACGAAAACAAGGGAAAAGTCTTGTCTGTAAAATATGCAATAAAGTAGAACTGGTGCAAGACTGTAACATTTTTAGGGAAAATGCAAAAATCAAATAGTAAACAATGATGTCGGTGTAATCCCTCATTCGTCCAGGCGTGTTCCATAGTAGAAAAAGCTTCAGTTGTAGTCATCTGGACTCAGTTTGAAAAACTAGACGTTTCGACTCTCATCCAAGAGTCATTGTCAATAAAAGAATTTAGATCGAGAACTCCGATATTAATACTGTTCTGTGGTAAGACCCGCCCATTGGGAGGAGCCTTCCTGAAGTAGAAAGAGTTGTTTGTTTCAACAGAAACTCCCCCCTTGTATCTACCGAGCTAACCTATTCAGAATCTTAATGGGCTATTAGAAACCTCTTTGTCTTTGTGAGACCCTGGCTCAACCACCCTGAGTACCTGATTAGCATCTGAATGTCCTCTACCTTTCCAGGGGTTCAGTAACCCATTATAAATAACAGGAAGATTAAACCTTAGCCCTCCATTTCTGTTTAAAGAAGGTCTTTCTTTTTTAACAAAAATAGCTTCCTTGACTCCTCTTTCAAACCATCTTTTCTCCCTGCTTAAAACCTTCACCTCACCGTCTTCAAACGAGTGATTAGAGGCTTCAAGGTGGAGATGCACGGCGCTCTGTGGTCCTGAACTAGTATTTCTTCTGTGCTGATAAAGCCTCTTGTGTAGAGGCTGTTTCGTCTCACCTATGTACCGTTCTTTACAACTTTCTTCACTGCATTGGATCGAATAAACTACATTGCTCTGTTTTTGAGTCGGCAACTTGTCCTTTGGGTGAACCAGTTTTTGTCTTAAAGTGTTTCCTGGTTTAAAATAAACAGGGACTTCGTGTTGTCTAAAAATTCTCTGCAGTTTTTCCGAGAGGCCAGACACATAAGGGATAGAGACACCCTTCCTTCTCTGTTCAGTTTCCCTTTTGTCCTGCTTCTTGGTTCTCTTCACTCTGTTGAGAGCCCAAGCGGGGTAACCACAGGCTGAGAGGGCATTACGGACATGTTTTTCCTCTTTCTTCTTGCCCTCTGAGCTGGTGGGCACACCTTGAGCTCTGTGTTGTAAGGTTCTGATCACCCCCAGCTTGTGCTGTAGTGGGTGGTTGGAACCAAAGAGCAGATACTGGTCCGTGTGTGTAGGTTTCCTATATACTTCTATTTGGAGTTTCCCGTCCTCTCCTCTGATCGTGGAACAATCAAGAAAGGCCAAGCGATTCTCCTTAGCGTCTTCTCTTGTAAACCTAATATGTGGGTCCACAGCATTGATGTGATCAGAGAAGGTTTCCAGCTCTTGTTTCTTGATTGTTACAAAAGTATCATCGACATAGCGGAGCCACAGTTTTGGGGCTATGCCTGAGAATAAGGACAGTGCCTTCTTCTCAAAGTGCTCCATGTACAGGTTGGCCACTATGGGAGAGACGGGCGAGCCCATGGCACAGCCATGAATCTGTCTGTAAAATTGTCCCCGGAATTGAAAGTAAGTGGTGTTCAGACAGATGTCCAACAGTTTACATATGTGTTCAGGTGTCCCTTGCGGTTTTAATTCTTAACTTGTGCTTTTTTGCCCCGGGGATTGGAGAAAGTCCCTCAAATCAAAACTTAGAACCCAGGCCGAGCAGGTACTAAAAAAGCACCTGATACCGGTTGAGAAGGGCTTGCGGAAACTCCAAACCAAGCTAGAGTAGAGTAAGGCTATGTACGGCTGTGGAAAAAACACTTTGGACTCTATAAATAGGATGTGAAGAAACTCACCTCTCCTTCACTGCAGCGACACAGACAAAAAAGACAAAAGCAGCTGTTAGAAAATCATTACTCTACTGTTTAGTTCTCATTTCAGTCCTTGTTTGGGCTGAATTTTGTCCTACTATAGTCGTTTAGAGTTTGGTCCTGTTAAGTACCAGTTTATTTATGGAATTTCACCAACTTGATCTCCTTCTCAGATCCAATGTGTCTGGTGTTAGAATGTGCATGTTGTCAATACGAATGCCGCAGCACCAAAGCAAGTTCCTATGTTTGCGAATTCTGTTCATTAACAATGGCAATAAACCTTTTCTGTTTTCTGACTAGCTAACAAAAGATCAACAAGGGAAAAGGGAACTGTATCAAGACGGAACCTTTAATTTCCCTGTTTGTAGCCGACCAATGAACTACTAGCATAAACTTTATTTGCAGCTAGATTTAGCTAGATATCTTGCGGACATATCCCTCATTTATAGTGTACAGTAAGACCAGAAGTGCATTAGCTCTCGTTTGAACTGATGGAGTCCTGCTTCAGTCCTGCTTCAGTCCTGGTTCGGTCCTGGTTCGGTCCTGCTTCGGTCCTGCTTCGGTCCTGCTTCGGTCCTGCTTCGGTCCTGGTTCGGTCCTGGTTCGGTCCTGGTTCGGTCCTGCTTCGGTCCTGCTTCAGCCCTGCTTCAGTCCTGCTTCAGTCCTGCTCCAGTCCTGCTTCAGTGCTGGTTCAGTCCTGGTTCAGTTCTGCTTCAGTCCTGCTTCAGTCCTGGTTCAGTTCTGGTTCAGTTCTGGTTCAGTCCTGCTTCAGTCCTGGTTCAGTTCTGGTTCAGTCCTGGTTCAGTTCTGCTTCAGTCCTGGTTCAGTTCTGGTTCAGTCCTGCTTCAGTCCTGCTTCAGTCCTGCTTCAGTGCTGGTTCAGTCCTGCTTCAGTCCTGGTTCAGTCCTGGTTCAGTCCTGCTTCAGTCCTGGTTCAGTCCTGGTTCAGTTCTGGTTCAGTCATGGTTCAGTCCTGCTTCAGTCCTGGTTCAGTTCTGGTTCAGTTCTGGTTCAGTCCTGCTTCAGTCCTGGTTCAGTCCTGGTTCAGTTCTGGTTCAGTTCTGGTTCAGTCATGGTTCAGTCCTGCTTCAGTCCTGCTTCAATCCTGGTTCAGTCCTGGTTCAGTTCTGGTTCAGTTCTGGTTCAGTTCTGGTTCAGTCATGGTTCAGTCCTGCTTCAGTCCTGCTTCAATCCTGCTTCAATCCTGGTTCAGTCCTGGTTCAGTTCTGGTTCAGTTCTGGTTCAGTCATGGTTCGGTCCTGCTTCAGTCCTGCTTCGGTCCTGCTTCAGTCCTGGTTCAGTCCTGGTTCAGTTCTGGTTCAGTCATGGTTCAGTCCTGCTTCAGTTCTGGTTCAGTCCTGGTTCAGTCCCTGGTTCAGTCCCTGGTTCAGTTCTGGTTCAGTTCTGGTTCAGTCCTGGTTCAGTTCTGGTTCAGTCCTGCTTCAGTCCTGGATCAGTCCTGGTTCAGTCCTGCTTCGGTCCTGCTTCGGTCCTGCTTCGGTCCTGCTTCGGTCCTGCTTCGGTCCTAGTTTGGTCCTGTTTTCGTCCTTTTTTACCTGTTTCTGGTTTTGCGTGCATGAGTTTGAAGGGAATCTCTAATCCAACTTCACTGCAACAAGGGAAAGACAAGCACCATTAAGTTAAGTCCTGCTCCATTTAAAGATGACGTCATGTTTCACTTGGATAAAAGACACTGACCTGGAGCCCATCATTCTGCCGCAGGTGGACAGACACAAGATGGTTAGCAGTTTTAGCAGAGATACACTTTACACTCATATTATAGACATATTCCAATGTCTGCAAAGAAGCACTGTTAAGGACACTGGGCGGCGAAGTAAATATTTATCATAGTTTTCAGTCAAGCTGCAGTTTGTGAAGAAAGACTGACAAATTTTAAGAGAATTATTAGTTTTATTATTTGTCAAACCATAACTATTGTGTAATTTATATGGATTCTAGGCCCTGTTTACAATATGGTTGTTAGGTAACTGAGCTACTAAGCTCTGAAACTGCTGCTCAACAAGGAAGTCATTTTATAAACTTAAAACCAAAACTGTAGACAAAAGTACACAACATTTGTTTATTTGAATCATATGCCCTTTAATCATGTGACGATGCTAATAAACTTTATTAGCTTACTTGCAGCGTTAGCCTCATTTCCTACTGTCCTGGTGTTAGTTTAGGATCAGACACAAAGTGCTCTTGACTTGAGGGCGTGTCAGAAGAGGCTGTGGCAGTTTAGATGTAAATGTTCACTAAAGTGAGTTTGGTGTCAGCGACTCGCCTGCACTATAAAGATTAAAACCCAACACTTCCGTCCTCTTCAAGTATCCCCTCTTTCCTTTTTCAATGAGAAGTGCTGTTGTTTATGATGTCATCAAAATGCTCATGACAACAAATATCTCACATGACTAAATGCATTAATATGAAATGTAGATTGTAGATTCATTTTTTATAGTCATTGGTCAAATATGTTTCCTGGAGTTGTGCTCGAGCAGACGTTTGACTCACCCTCCAACGATGAGTTTGACCACAACCCTGTAGGACACCATGATCCCCAGCACCTCTTTGAGAATGCCGTCCTTTACTCTGCACAAAACCACAAATACAAAATATTCACTTTGTAAAATTGTTAGTCTGGTAGCAGATGTTTTGGGAAAAGAGGAGGAAACATATTTCCTTTATTTATTTTTTTCATTTGAAAATGTTTATATATTTAATTCATTCTTACAAGTATATTAAAGGCGCAATGGACGATTTTTCGGCGATTTGAGAACTCAGGCGGAAGTGCGCATGCGCACTCCCCCGTGCGCATGCTACAACACACACGTGCGCTTGTTTATTAGTGCAACGGAGCGCATCGCATCTCTCGTCTCCCGTAGATTTCTGTCCACTTCTGAGTCAGCTCGAACTGTCTTTCTCCGTCTTCATTTTGTCCCGTACACTGAGGGAACTATATTATGATAGATCAATGCGCTTTGGCACGCGGAAACGTGGGGACGAGCCACACGCGGCTGCAGGTGAGCGGTAGGTGCGTTCTATCGGCAGTCCACGCCACGAGGAAATAAGACATATATTTGTGCCAAAAAAATCGTCCATTCAACCTTTAAGTGAAAAACATACAGTCATGTTGCTAAAAATGACTTAACTGGCCATGACTTTGCCGTTTTACTCTATTCTAATTCTAATTCTAGTTTTAGTTTTAGTTCGGTAATTTCCCATTGGAGACCAAACTTCTGGAAAGCCCGAATAGTGAAATAATACATTAAAGAAACTATCTATTTCACTTTTGTAAATACAAACCATGTTTCGTCTCACGTTTGGTTCTGATGACTCTTGTTAAAGTGTACACACATTAAACCACTGGGAGCATAAACTACTCATGTCCCCAAATCAAATTTCAATTCTATATGTGATTTATTTTTATTTTTACAATTCAAACACCATGATCTTGTATACAACTTGCTAATAGATCACTAAGCCTGTATTTTGAGAACAGTTTTATTTAATTTATATTATAATTTTAGATTTAACATTTTTTAGTGTTTTATCTAAATGTCTTGTAAATGTGTTTTTTGAGTGGAGATTGCGTTTGCATAGGTACTCTAGACTTTAACATACAAATTTGATGACAAATAAGAATTAAAATAATAATCTGAATCTACGGTATGTTTAGAGCACTGAAGTTTTTACTTTACTTTACCAAAGGATTAAACCTGGATATTTAAATTAAGTCCAGAAGATTTAAGATTTAGGCAGTTGAGAACCCCATGACACCTATAGGTGCAGCAGGGTCTGGAGAGCATAAACATGAGAGTGTTTGATGGCGCTCACACGCTGGAGGAAGCCAGGTTAGTGTCTTCATGCTTGAGTTTCCCATCCAATGCGATGCCCCGTCTTTCCCTGTTGTTGGCCAGCACGGGCAGCAGAGTGTAGGTCTTCTGGAGGTTGGCACCAGCGGTTACAGTATCTCTGAAAGAAGTCCTGATTTAGATCTGGGGGTAAAGCTGGGGCTCCTGGGGCATTTCTTTCAAAACCTGGAGCACGGAGCCAGCCGCACTGAGGACCAGAACACAGACCAGACCCCAGAAACTCCACAATGCTACACACACGTCAGGGCAGAGGAAACTGCACAATCTGTAATGGTGTTCACACTTTGGCCTTTGGCTGTGGGCTCGCGTAGCAATAACCATTGCTGGACAATCTACACCAACAATGTCATACACGCGTCCAACGGCCGTAATCAAGCGTCACTCAAATTAGGTCGGAGTTCTAATTTTCCACCTTCAACGGAGCGTCTCCAGGACATTTAATAATATCTGGAGAAGATCAGTGGGTCTAAGTTCCATTTTTTATTTTATTGACCTTTATTTAACCACTGAGATGTTGCATCTCTTTTTCAGGGGAGTCCAGCCCACAGATGGGAGGAGTCTACATGTTTTTAGTGGTCTGCGCCACCCGAGAAGAGGGGCAGGAAGCTAACCACTGCGCTCCTGTGCCTCCATCAACATTAATGGTGAAATTACCCAGATTCCTCAATGTCCACGGCCTTGGTGTAGCTGTCGTTGGAGTAGAGCACCACATTGGCCACCTGGTCCACTGAAAGCAGAGCAGAAGATCCTAAACCTGGAGTGTGTGGAGCGTGAGGAGCAAGAGGAGCAGGAGGAGCAGGAAGAGCAGAAAGAGAAGGAGGAGAAGGAGCAGCAGGAGGAGTGTAAGGAGAGTGAGGAGTGTGAGGGGCAGGAAGAGAAGTAGGAGCAGGAGGAGCAGGAAGAGAGGAGGAACAGGATGAGAAGGAGGAGCAGGTGAAGCATGAGGAGAAGAAGGAGCAGGAGGAGCGTGAGGGGCAGGAAGAGCAGGAGGAGCGTGAGGGGCAGGAAGAGAAGTAGGAGTGTGAGGGGCAGGAAGAGAAGTAGGAGCAGGAGGAGCAGGAAGAGAAGGAGGAACAGGAAGAGCAGGAGGAGTGTGAGGGGCAGGAAGAGAAGTAGGAGCAGGAGGAGCAGGAAGAGAAAGAGGAACAGGAAGAGTAGGTGGAGTGTGAGGGGCAGGAAGAGAAGGAAGAGCAGGAGGAGTGTGAGGGGCAGGAAGAGAAGTAGGAGCAGGAGGAGCAGGAAGAGAAAGAGGAACAGGAAGAGTAGGTGGAGTGTGAGGGGCAGGAAGAGAAGGAAGAGCAGGAGGAGTGTGAGGGGCAGGAAGAGAAGTAGGAGCAGGAGGAGCAGGAAGAGAAGGAGGAACAGGAAGAGCAGGAGTGTGAGGGGCAGGAAGAGAAGTAGGAGCAGGAGGAGCAGGAAACGAAGGAGGAGCTGGGAGAGAAGGAGGAGCAGGAACAGAAGGAGCAGCAGGAAGAGTAGGAGCAGCAGGTGGAGGAGCAGTAAGAGCAGGAGGAGTGTGAGGAGCGTGAGGGGAGAGGAACATACCAGACAGGAGGATGTTCTTGATGTTCTTGCTGGAGTTGTTGGTGACCTGCAGGTGCACTTTGATGGGCTCGCCGTGGTAATAGACCTGAGGAGAACCAGGAGCCGGTCAGGAGTTGGACATGTGTCATGGGTAAGAAGGAATATGAATAGATGTTCTCAAGTACAGTTGTGTATAGGTATCAGTCTGCTGGAATATAGGAAATAGCAAGTGAAATAAACGACTAGACAATTGGACTTTGTTATAGGACGATAACCTGAGGAGGAGCTCTTTACTATTTGAGTTGCTTTAACCTGGAGGACCACGGAAAAGGTCAGGGAAAATAAAAATAATTTGTTGAATTGTGTATGAAATCATCTTTTAAAGGCTCCTTGAATTCAAACGTTACTCCTTTTAACGTGGCACTCAGAGTGACTGTTATTGCAATTCAAACGTGAGTCCAGTCGTAAGAAAACGAGACTGAAGCGGCTGCGACTGACTCCGACTAGACGCAGAATCAGAAGGGCTCAAAGTTGTGTAGTGCGTCATCAGTTGGGGTCAGAGTTGTGGTCATCACCTCCTTGTCCAGGCTGGCCTTGATGTGCAGCGGGCGCTCGGACATGACAAACTCGCGGGTGGCCTCCACAGACGGAGCTTTGCCCTGGCTCTCCGGGGCGTACTGCACCTTCCTCAGCATCAGACGCACGGCGCTCCTGAAACACCACACAACATCTACTTTGTACACACGACCGCAACAACACACTCTACAGAAGAGTGTTTGTGAAAATGTCAATATCTCACAATTATGTCTTAAATTCAGAATATCGTCTCCATGGAGATGTTATGAATTTCCCTGTGATGTCATGTAACCTGGTTTGATATGTTTACCTCAGGCTGCCCCAAATAAATTGTCCATTTGCTGTAACCCGAGTCAACATTTTTCAAGTGGGTCGGACGGTAGGCAAATTCTTTTTTTTTATTTTGAAGGCAAAAAAAAAAAAATCCAAATTTTGCCATTTTTTGACTCGGAGTGACCGCCAGGGGTCAGGCTTCAACAGTCCAGGGGTCAGGCTTCAACAGTCCAGGGATCAGGCTTCAATAGTCCAGGGGTCAGGCTTCAACAGTCCAGGGGTCAGGCTTCAACAGTCCAGGGGTCAGGCTTCAACAGTCCAGGGATCAGGCTTCAATAGTCCAGGGGTCAGGCTTCAACAGTCCAGGGGTCAGGCTTCAACAGTCCAGGGGTCGGGCTTCAACAGTCAATGACGGAAAGCGTCTCGATCAACCCGATCAGGAGACTAAATCTCACGATTTTAAGATATCTCAATCGACCTTTTGTACGCCGTTATCCTTTATTTTGGTAGCGAAGGCGAGTGGGGGGAACATGCGGGGGACACGGGCACCGCCATGTTTGTTGTGATGACGCTGCTGGGCGTGTTTCAATCCCAGAATGGGTATGTCAAATTTCACACCGTGATAGAGCGTGACATGTACTATGGTCACTTCAGTGGCGCCGACCTGAGTCCCCATGTGGGACAATAAAGGAATATCTTATCTTATCTTAAAGTCTGGCGGTAATGCAACACTTGGATGCCAACCGCCATAAAACAACAACAACAACAACAACAACAACAAACCAACTTGTAAAAGGCAATATAAAAACTCTTAAGCGCGTTCTGTTTTGTTACAGACGCATGTGGAGGACTGAATATGAAGTCGCACATGTGTTGCGCGATGCGTTATCAGTCCTTTGGGATGAAAGATAGGTTTACCAACGTGATAAAAATGTTTGACACGGCGGTTTAGGAAAGACCGGTCGGTGAGTCGGCAAAATAATTGAGAAATAAAAGATTTTTACGTTTTTTCAATAAAATGCTGATTTTTTTTTCTTCAGTCGGCTAGTTTCATACCGAGTCAGTCGGGTTACGGCAAACAGACATATTGTTTTGCTCACCCTCATTTAAATACAGTTTTCTGAACTTTGACCACTTGTCTGTAGTATTATTTCCTCCTCATGCCCTTGTGAGGTCTACATTTTTTTTGCATTAAAACAACGACATTCTGAAAATAAACGGGGGGGGGAAAGTGTCGTTCCGGTCATTTGGCGATGCTTTCTTCCTTTCTTCCTCACCTCTTCTTGATCTTGGCGTCCTGCCGCTCTGCGCTGAAGGCTTTGATTTCAAACTCCACGGCGCATTGCTGCAGAGACACACAGGAGCTGAGCACAACCGGACCCACCCGAAACCACGACCGAGCCCAGGGAGAGGGGAGGGGGCGGGGCATCTTACCTTCCCGATGTCATTGGGGGCCGGCTGCAGGGCCACGGAGCAGGGCAGGTTGTCTGGAAACTGATAGAGGCAGAAGCTATTACAGGTTCAGCTCGGAAGTGAAGATGACTGGCAATGGAAATGTATAAAATGTACATTGTTTTTTTGTGTACAAATATTTCAATGGTGATTATTACTTCTGTTAGACATCAAAACAAGGTTTAATTCCAACACCTCAGGATAATTCACGGCCTCATGTTGCATGGAACTGTACACATCTCAGTTTTTCAGTGCTCCAAAAATTACTGGGACTGAAAATTATTATTATCTTTTTTTAGACGTCCTTTGACCTGCTGTGGACAGGGATAAGGATGGTTTGGTTTGGGGCAAAGATGATTTGAGTTTGGTTGTGATTTTTTGTGAATGTAAACAGAAGTACTAAACCCAGAATGACCACCTTACCTCAAAAAAGAAAGGGTAGGCGTTGTCCCCAAGCTTGCGCAGAAGCTTGGCCTGGGTCTTGGTGTGCACAGACTTGTCACGGTCCTGCAGAGGGGGGTACACCTGCCGTGTGGACAGGTACAGCTCCCGCCGGAACGCAACCCCCATCACGTCCATGTCATCCCGCCCGTAACGAAACAAGCAGGACAGCGTGACAAACACTGGAACAATGGGGTAAAAGAGAGCATTTATTTAGTACTTTTCTACCTTTAAGATGGTGGAAGCGGCCAGTATTGTGTGGCTGAGGCTGCTATTTTGAACATTTAAAAAAATATCAATCAAGTAGAAGTACAAATGAAGGATCCAAGAAATGACTAATTTACTCACTTAGTAAGAGTAAAAGTGACTACACAAGAAAAGGTCGTTGTAAGATTAACAATTTGGAGGAAACTTCTAATTCAGAATTAAAATGTAATTAATGAATCAAAGTTAATGTAATTGGAGGCACAAAACATTAGTAAAAGCACAACATTTTCAAAAGATAGACGACCACAAAATTTGAAGAAAAAAACTAAGTCGTATCTGATATTCATTTTCACATCTGAAAGTCTGTAATAGTTTCACTAGTCCAAGTACTAGAGTGTTATTCACTTATGAAAGAGTATGATGTTCAAAGTTGATACTGATTAAAGAATTGGATCAAAACACAGCATGAGGCTGTGGATATTGTATTGTTTGTGTTTGTTTCATTTGTATTTTTTAATAGTTATGTGGGGCACACACCGTATTTAGGCAATTAACAATTCTCAAATCAAATATATAAATTGTTATTTTCTTTATTAAAGTTTGTTAATCTGAAGGTTATGAAAACTGTGATATATCACTTTATACATGTCCTCACATTATACATTTTTGGAGTGAGCGTCATATTTTGACTGTGACTCTTTTTGGCATTGTGTTCCCATAAACTCCACGTTAATACATTTTTGAGGTGGCGCTACTGAGCCATCTTTCAATATTCTCTTCCCTCAAACGCTAATTTTCGATACCACTCACGTGCAAATTTGTCTTTGTTTACTACTCGACTTTTGCAATTTTCCGGCCCCCGGTTACAATCACAAGTCATAAAACTATTTGATTGTAATAGAACCCTTTAACTATGTAACCCTCTAACTGTAAATATGTGGCCTAACTAATGTTCAAACAATAGCATGGGGGACATTCCAGAGTCAGAGTTCAGTCAGCTGACACACTAGCACGTGTCTGATCGGTTATACATTGGCGCCAAAATCCAGGGGCTTAGTTGAAACACACTACACAGGCCATCAAACCCCAACAGTTCCATCCAAGGCTTTGAGGAGGAAAGACCCATGAAGGAGAAGAAAGAAACATTCTCAGTGTGTCCTAGTTTAAGATAAACTGGTTAAGCTAAGATAGGGAACAAAGGCATTCCAAAGAGAACAAAGGCAACCGAGGAGACTAACTTTACTCTCTCCCAACCAAAATTTGGATAAGATCACCTTAGAATAAACTTTAACTCTAATGCATAACTATATAGATCTAGAACAATCATGACTAGTCTGTCCGTCTGTTAATGACTCAATTTGCATATTCCATGTCTAATTATTTGGTCAATAAACCACAGTTGGTAAAGTGTTCATTTCCAGATGGTTACAATCCCATAACCTTCAGATTAAGTAGATTAATTAATTCATTAATTAATTAATTTGGATATTTTATTATTATAATTTGTATTATGATTATAAGTTATTTATTTTATAATTTATTTTATTAGTAAATTCTTAATTTATGCATGCCATATTTGACTCTATAGATGTTGCTATTATTTTTAGTATTCATGTGTTATGTTGCACCAGACAAGTTCCTATGTTTGCGAACTGTGTTGAATGACAATGGTAATAAACCTTATCTGATTCTGATTTGAGAATTGTTAATCACTTAAATAAGGCTGGTGCCCCACATAACTCTTAAACATACCCACACTCATGTGGCATGGCATAATTTAAATATTTATCAATGAATATCCCCCTGTATCTTTAGTAGAAGCACATGAATACCACTACATTACTTGGACTAGAAATAGTACATGTTTTGGTGAGCATTTGTCACCTTCCTCAGACGCGTCATCTGAATTAAAAATAAAATATAACCAGAAGAAGGATCCAAAGTGTCTCTTACTCACACTTTTAAGTTGCAATTTATTCTTCAAACTTCATTAAAACTAGTTAAACGTGATTGTGTGAGCAGAGAAACCAACTTGAAACCAGCAGCTCCAACAGTCCAGGCTGTTCTATTTAAACTGTAGTGTAGTCATTGCTCTTTATTTTGTTTATTTTCTTGTGGTTCTTCATTTCAGTTCGTGCGACTGTAGACCAGTGACCAGTGCTGTGTTACTGACCTTTCCTCCCCTGTAGAGCCTCAGGGTCGATCACAATGATGCCATCTACAGGACAAGAAACAAAAACACATTACAAATCATCCCCAAAGCAAACCCCAGGGCATGTTTTTAATCCCCTGACAGTGGAGCTCAGAAGGGTGGACAGGACTCACCCACAGGGTCCACAGAGTCCACATGGTCCACAAAGTCCCGCTTACCCATGTACACCGTCACCTGGGACAGAGAAGACAAGGAAGACAGGGAGGGCAGGTGGGCGGGGGGGACAGAGAGGGCAGGGACAACAGAGAGGACAGGGCAGACAAAGAGGACAGGGAGAATAGAGAGGACAGGGCAGACATAGAGGACAGGGACGACGGAGAGGACAGGGCAGACAGAGAGGACAGGGACGACGGAGAGAGAACAGGGCAGACAGAGAGGACAGGGCAGACAAAGAGGACAGGGACGACGGAGAGGACAGGGCAGACAGAGAGGACAGGGACGACGGAGAGAGAACAGGGCAGACAGAGAGGACAGGGCAGACAAAGAGGACAGGGACGACGGAGAGGACAGGGCAGACAGAGAGGACAGGGCAGACGAAGAGGACAGGGCAGACAGAGAGGACAGGGACAATGGAGAGAACAGGGCAGACAGAGAGGACAAGGCAGACAAAGAGGACAGGGACGACGGAGAGGACAGGGCAGACAGAGAGGACAGGGCAGATGAAGAGGACAGGGCAGACAGAGAGGACAGGGATGACGGAGAGGACAGGGCAGACAAAGTAAATTGGAATAATGATAATTAATGAGTGTGATGGAGGGTTTGTCACGTGCTTGACTCATGAAAATGTTATTGCTTTGCCTGGAATTTTCCACAGTTTGGGTTGCACTCATCTATCTTTCATGTATTCAATGACCGGCATTTTTGTTTCCAAAAAATACTTTGTTTGGTAGAGTCACTTCAGGGTGCCATTTGGGTGCCCTATGCAGAAATGCTCAGTGGTGCCCCCATACCGCCAATGCCCTTCAAACTTGTAAAACAAGTATTTAAGGTGTAGTAAAATGACATCCCATCCCCCACATCCCTAAATTTCCTTGCTCCGGCCCTGCTCTAGGTTCACCCTTCTGCTGATCTTCTGCAGATCAGATGGAGGCTCTATAAACACTACAGGCTGCAAACATCAGATTTTTTAACTGACTTTTAATAGTTAATTAGCAATTGTGTTATTCCATCATAATTGTGTTTTTAATTGATCAGGTTGAATACATATATATGTTGATGATAATTATGGCCAAACAGTCTAAGTGACACTATGTCTAATAAATGACCTTCAGCACCAACACAGATTAAGCCATGGGCCGAGTCGTCCAGATCTATGCGTGCAGGGACTTGAGCAGAGCTGAGCCGCTTTACAGATCCTCTCTTCCCCAGCGAGGCCCCCTGAGGGCCCTGCAGGTACACTGAGGGCCATGTGAGGGACATTAGACCAAACCCCAGTCCCTGAAGAAGTCCCGCTCTTTGTGCCTGAGGCCATTTCTGATGACATTTCTAGGAAATCCAAAATTGATCCTTATTTTTCTTTTTGTTATAAACACTGAAAACCTTTAGCATTTAAATCTCTTCCATTCTGTAATTTGGAGCTTTCTGGTGGGTCTGTAGGCAAACAAGAGGTGACGGACATTCCACCAGAAAATTTACATTTTAACTTTTAAGTCATATTTCCTACAAAAAAAGGACTCAAATAATTTAACTTAATTTAATCTCCTTTTTGGTTCTGAAATCATTCCGTACCCTCTGCTAAGTGTACGCATACCCCTGGTTGGGAAACACTGCTTGACCTTTACAGAGGCCACTCACCGACTTGTCCTTGCACACTTTCTTGAAGACCACATTTTTGGGACTCATCTTGGAGGCTCTGGAGGGAGAAGAAAATGCTAATATTACGTGATTTTTCCTCTGCGCAGTCGAGAAGAAGTGCACAATTTAGTTTGTTGAATAAAAGTACAGAATATCAAGTAAAAAATGTAGTAAAAATATTGTTTAAAAATGTGTTTTTTTAAAGGCTTTGAGAACTTTTAAAAATTCAAATGTAAGGTTCCTGATAAAGATTTGTGCTGTTTTTGGGTCATGAAACATTTTCATGTATTTTTTTTTGTTTTCTCAAGTCCTTTAGTCCAGATGTCACCATGAATGTGCGAAAATTCAATTCAATTCAATTTATTTTTGTAAAGCCCAAAATCACAACAACAGTTGCCTCTGAGGGCAAAAAAATAACCCTCAAACCAAATGAAAGAACTTTTGTCTTTTCAGTCCAGTTCAAAAAGGGGAGTAGAAAGCACAGATGCCTGCTCCCAAATGTAATGTAAAGTATAAAGTAAATATAAAAAGCATCCACTGTCAAATTGACCTCTGTTCGTTACTTTACTTGCAGTGTTTTGCCCAAGGACACAACAATATTGATGGGAGACAATTGTTAGATGAATGTTTATTACTATTCACAGTAGTGAAGTAAAGTAAAAAGTACACTTTACTTCACTTTACTCTAAGGACACAAAAACAGACCAATGTTATACCACCACTCATGCCTTTTCTCTTTGTCTGAGACTTCCTCTATATCCAATTACTACTATACTTATCAGTAGTGAAGTAAAAGTAGAAAGTATCCACTGCAAAATGTAATTCTTTACTTTACTTTACTCAAACACATCAAAATTTACAAAAACATGTCCAAATTCAAATGGAGTAGATAACGCCTGCTTTAATAAGTAGTGAAGTACAGATGATTTCCACCACTGGTTTAATGACACACTGCTACTACTACTACTACTACTACTACTACTTCTACTACTAGTACTACCACTACTTCTCTTTATCTGACATGTGGAGACAAGTAGAAAAAACACTAGCACTACCACTAGTACTTGACATGTGCAGCACTCACCTGTGTATCAAGTTGATATCTGGAGTGAATATGAAGGATATTACACTTTACTGCTCCTAAACACCTGCTCTGAAGCCCCGCCCCCAGCTCCCTCACAGTCAATCAGAGCCGGAGTGCACTTCCTGTGATTCGGCTGAGAGGATTGTGCTTTCCCCTTGATCAGCAGCACAGCAGATTACTCCTACTCCTCACTCGCTCTGATGAGTGGAACGAGCTGGTCTTAATACTTAGAAATGAGATGGGCAGGTGTGTCACCCATGTGACCCTCTAAAAGTCTGTTATTGAAACTGGGATTAACTGCAGAATATCACAAAATATGAAAAGATGTTATCCACTCAGATACATGTAGGTGGTGTCAGTGATATTGTAATTAACATTCTTTATTCATAAATCTAGGATTATTATAGGCCGCAACTATAATTTGACTAGTAGAGCAATTTTGTTTTGTCAAACAATTATTTCTATTGAGATGTTCTAAATACAGTTTTAACCAAATACAGGTTGAAATATGACTGAAGGTGTATTATTGATTCAAATCAGAAAGTGTTTTGAGGTTCTTTCTCATTCAAACCAATGGAGAAAATAAAGGTTTTTAATGATATAAAGAGTTTTCACAAAACGTTTATTGCATTCATTTTTGCCAAAATGTTATCCAAAAGTGCAATACAGGTTCAAACTTTTTTAAAACAAGCACAAAAACAATGCAAATTCTTATTTTCTTGCTTTTATTCAGGCTATTGGTGTCCAATCATGGGTTGGTTGGTCTAGTTCTCAATAAGATCTGGAATAAAAACTATTCCCTGTTTCTTTTCTGTTGTCTTTTCTTCAATCCAATCCTTTAGCCAATTCACATCCATTTCTCACCTTGTATTGTGAATAGGGCTCAGGTGGGTTTTAACAGGTTAATGACACTCTGATTGGCTATAACAGGTCTTTTCACTTGTGTTTTAGACTCTGTATAGTCCAGAGAACCATCACCAAAATATGATTTACTTGTCACAATTAGTTGAATTGTTGCGGCCCTGATTATTATTCTCATAGCATTTCTGATGAAAAATCTAGATTTTTAGGGTTTTTCATATTGTTTACAGTTGTTCAAATTGTTATGAACCTATAGGGCCCATCATTTTGTCTGACACTGCTGTACATGGGACAGTGGTCTTGTTTATTTATCAAATTGCATAAATGTCTGTAATTTCTGTAAATAATGATCGTTTGAGTCTCATGTTTGATACTATTCTGCCTTCATGACCTTCAGCCATGACCTTCACACCTGCTTGCTGCGATTGATTCTCTATTTGGATTTTTATTAAATACTTTACTGAGTTATTGAGTTATTGTCTGAACTGTGCATATTAACCCATTTTATTAAAAAAATCTACATTGTATTTGAACTATAATCCCCCTTCCCAGGGTGTGTTCTGTACATCTGGCAAAGGACTACAAATTGAAACTTGGCTCTTGGCTAATGCTGGCATAATATTACTGTTCAATGGGTCTTGTCCTTATAATGAATAATAAAATAGTAATAATATAATGTGCAGTTATAAATGTATACTACAAACATGCTTTTTTGGAATTTATAGAAGCACCGAGGCAGGAGCAGCTTCACAGAATAAAATTAGGAATTAGGATTTCAAATTGGAAGGGTGTTTCAAAGGGAATTTACAAGTCGGAAATTGGAACGCCTGAGATCCGAGGATGACTGGAACGCATCAACAGGCTCAACTCCATAAACACATAATCTTTTAGCCAAGAAATAGAAAAACAAATTGGCTATTGTATCCCTCAGATATCTACCCTCATGGAGAATGTTTCAGAGTATGGTTTTAACTTTCTATTTCCATACAGTAAGTAACTATAATTTTTTTTGTTTTTTTTGTTTCACAAAACACAATATAATAATAATGGATTTGTAGGTTTGATTTATTATTTAGACAAATAAGCAACACAATGAAAACCTTAAAGGTTGAATGGCCGATTTTTTTGGCCCAAATCTGAGTCTTATTTCCTCGTGGCGTGGACTGCCGATTAGTCCTGCCACGTATCAATCATAAAACGCACCTATCGCTCACCTGCAGCCGCGTGTGGCTCGTCCCCACGTTTCCGCGTGTCTAAGCGCATGGATCTATCATAATATAGTTCCCTCTTCCCAAAATGAAGACGAGAAAGACAGTTCGAGCTGACTCAGAAGTAGACGGAAATCTACGGGAGACGAGAGATGTGATGCGATCCGTCACGCTGATAAACAAACGCACGTGTGTGTTGTATCAGTCCGCACGGGGGAGTGGCATGCGCACTTCCGCCTGCGTTCTCAAATCGCCAAAAAATCGTCCATTGCGCCTTTAATAACATAATCTTTAAAATGTTGAATAGACAGTTCACATTTTTCAAAATATGATAAAAGATAGACCTGAGGGAGATTGTTCAGTACCTCAGGGTCAGGTGTCCAGGTGGTGGCGCTGCAGACCCTCTGTGTCCATCTCAGAGTTGTACAGAGCTGTCCAGACAGAGTAATGCAGGGGCCCCTGAGTCAGCAGCAGATTACTGAGGCTTACACACACTCCTCATTCACTAATGCACTCTCTACACATGCTCCTGCATGTGCCACTGTCCACTGTGTCCCTCTGTGTCCTCCTGTGTCTCTCTGAGTCCTCATGTGTCCCTCTGTGTCCTCATGTGTCCTCTGTGTCCCTCTGTGACCCTCAGTGTCCTCATGTGCCTCTGTGTCCACCTGTGCCTCTCTGTGTCCTCGTGTGTCTCTCTGTGTCCCTCTGTGTCCCTCTGTGTCCTCATGTGTCCTCCTGTGTCCCTCTGTGACCCTCGGTGTCCTCCTGTGCCTCTCTGTGTCCTCCTGTGCCCCTCTGTGTCTTCATGTGTCCCTCTGTGTCCTCCTGTGCCTCTCTATGTCCTCCAGTGCCTCTCTGTGTCCTCCTGTGTCCCTCGGTGTCCTCCTGTGCCTCCTGTGCCCCTCTGTGTCTTCATGTGTCCCTCTGTGTCCCTCTGTGTCCTCCTGTGCCTCTCTATGTCCTCCAGTGCCTCTCTGTGTCCTCCTGTGTCCCTCGGTGTCCTCCTGTGCCTCACTGTGTCCCTCTGTGTCCCTCATGTGTCCTCACATGTACACATGCTCATCTGTATCCGTGTGTGTCCCTCTGTGATCTCCTGTGTCCCTCTGTATCTTTTTGTGTCCTCATATGTCCCTCTGTGTCCTCATGTGTCCACATGTGCCCGTCGGTGTCCTCATGTCCCTCTGTGTCCTCATGTGTGCCTCTCTGTATATGCATGTCCTTCTGTCCCTTTGCCTCTCTGGGTGTCCTGTGTGCAGCCCTGTCCCAGTGAACAAAATCCATAATATATATACAGTATATTCTCAGACAAAACGACTTGGTCTGAGAATATACATGCAATTTACAGATGGTCAGAAAAGCGCAAAAAGTGAACAGTGCAATGAATAGTTATTGGTTTCTGGTCCGGATGGACCGTAGCCTTCTGCCTGAGGGGAGTGGCCTCCTGTCTGAGGGGAGTGGCCTCCTGCCTGAGGGGAGTGGCCTCCTGCCTGAGGGGAGTGGCCTCCTGCCTGAGCGTGGCTCAAATAGTCCGTGTCCAGGGTGAGAAGGGTCGGCTGTGATCCGACCTGCACGTCCCCAGAGCCCTGGAGACGTGCAGGTCCTGCAGAGATGGAAGTCTGCAGCCGATCACCTTCTCAGCAGAGCGCACAATGTGCAGTAGTCTCTGTTTGTCCCTGGCTGTGGCTCCAGCATACCACACGGTAATGGAGGAGGTGATGGAGGGGAGGATGGACTCAATGATGGCCGTGTAGAACTGCACCATCATCTCCGCTGGCAGCTTGGCTTTCCCCAACTGCCGCAGGAAGTACATCCTCTGCTGGGCCTTGATGAGGAGGCTGATGTTGGTGCTGGGAGGTTGTGACTTTCCTGAATTTCACGATCATCTCCTATGTCTTTTGGACATTGAGCTTCAGGACACCAGCTGGTCCATCTCCCTCCTGTAGACAGACTCATCCCCATCTGAGATGAACCCGATGGTGTCATCCGCAAACTTAATCAGTTTTACGAAGTTGTGACTGGGGCTGCTTACAGTGAGAAGAGCAGAGGAGAAAGTACACAGCCCTGTGGAACTCCTGTGCTGATAGACAGTGTCTGAAACATTCTTCCCCAGCCTCCAGCCTCCAGGATGTCAGACACCTGCAGGTGGAGGCAGGCACGTTGAACTGGATGATGGTGTTGGATGCAGAGCTGAGGTCCACAAACACAATCCTGGCGTAGGTTACTGGGGAGTCCAGATGCTGCAGGGTGAAGTGGAGAGCCAGGTTGATGGCGTCATCTACAGAACTGTTGGTTCTGTAGGCAAATTGCAGGGGGTCCAGCAGGGAGGAGGAGAACCCCAATAAGGAAAAAACTGTTAAAAACTAACACATTCTACAACAAAAATACACACAGGATATACAAAATAAATGCCAATAAACATTCAATAACATTGACAAATAAATACACACTTAAACAGCTAGTCCTTAATAGTGCTTAAAAATCTTAAAAATGAATGATTTAATTTAAAAAGTCTTTGTGTTTTGTTCCACAGGAAGGCCTTTTTTCCTGGATTGTAAAAAAAAAAAAAAAAATCCTGAAAGCTCAATACCTGGTACTGATTTACAGCAAATATGATAAATAATCAGGCAAATAGCCAACAAGAGCCTTATGAACAGACAAAAGGCAGTGCTGTTCTCTTCTTGTATACAACGATTGCAATCCTACTTTAGAATATAATTCACAGTAGTGAGTTCTGTATTCTTCTTCTGTAATGAACCTTAGAGCAGAATGAAAAAACTGTATTCAAAGCTTTTAAGACTGTTGCTGTAGAATGTGTCTATATAAAATCACCATAATCCAGAACTGTCAACTGTCCATCAACTGTTTTCTAAAATTAAGAAGAACAAACTGTTTATTTCTAAAGAAGACTGACAATCTGGCTTTAAGATTATTTGTCAGCTCTTGTACATGCTTGCTGAAAGAGTTTATCATCGATCCAGATGCCTAAGTATTTGTAGTAGTTACTTCTTCTATCATATTACAAGGGCGGGAATGCCTAATAATGTTAATGGTGTTCCACATGTTCATTTAAATCTAGAACAATCATGTTTCCATCTGTTTAATGGCTAATTTCTACATTCCATATTCATATTTATCTGTTAAATTATTTGTCACTAAATCTTCATAAACCACATTTGGTATAAACCACATTCCTATTCCAGAATATGGATCAATGTCATGGTTACATTCTCATAACCTTCAGACTAACAAACTGTTTCAAATTTCAATGAATGAATTAATGAAAAAAGAATTGCCTAAAATGCCGTACATATCGCTCCTCGTGTGTCTTTGTGTTTCGCCGCATCCAGAGTCACTTTCTCATTAGAGTAAAAAAAAATACAGCGTTTTGAAGCTTAAAATACAGTGAACAATGTCCACTGACGTCTTCTTCTACAGTGTGTCAAATCTTTGCACTTCCTGCTAGAGTGCCCTGCTGGCCATAAAAATCTATAATTAAACCACAACGTTGTATGGCCTCAGGGTTCAAAGGGTGAGAAAAAAAAAGTCCAAAATGTACAGTACGCTGTCAAAGATTAGGAAAATGTGGACTAATTGTATCGGCATCGAAGCTATTCCTGCATTGCAAGCTACTGTGCCATCACTGGGAGCATAAATGAGAAATATGACCAGAGAAGAAAATCATAACAAACTTTATTCATAGAACATAATACAAGTGAGTAGAACGCTTTTGGGGAGTAAACAGAGAATGAAGTGAGAGTCTGGAGGAGCAGACAGTTGGCCTCAGACGTAAGCGCGGGCGGAGTCTGGCTCTGACTTGGCTGTGGCTGTGTACACCTTCTTTGGCTGGTTTCCAATGTAACCCCTGGAAGAGACAGACACCAGAGTAAGTTCATGTTTCTGAGAGTCTGGGTCTAACAAGGGCGGGGCACGGTGTGCGAATATTTTCAAGGATAAATGTCAAAAAAAGTAAAAATAAAAGTATAAACACTCTCAAAAGATTTGACAAAACTGTTTTTAGCTAAACCTTGGCCAGCAACCTAAAGAGGTGCAGAAGAGACATTGAAGCCAGACAAATAAACTGGCTGTTCGCGACTGAACCAGCGAAAATGTATGCTAAATGACATGAGCAGACCTGACAAGGCAGGAAACGGAAAGGTACTGGAAAAACATATATGTGACTCACCACCCTAAAAACCGCCACAAGTCGGCCCCGACCAAAGTGAGAAAAAGACCAATTAAGTTTTTTTTTATCAAATTTGAGATTTTGTTTTTTTTGCAGAATCTGCAAGCTGAAGTTATGAAGGAGCCCCTCTTTGCTTCAGATGACACTATTGGTTGTCTTAAAAGTATACATTAAGCTGTTAAAAATGGGTAGTTTTCAGGTCTTTTTCCAGCGCTCCTCGGGGGCGTCACCTTATGCAATGTTGTTATTTTTGGACCAATCTGCTGGAAGCACATGGCTACTTATTCAGCTACTTATCCAGCAGCAGCTAGTGTTCTCCTCGGCTAACTCGGCTAGCTTGTTTCGTTGTTGTTATCGTCCTCTCTGTGGCTTATTTTTCGGTGTTGTTTTGCATTTCTTGACCCGTGGGTTGTGTGGGTCGTGCCGGGTGTGCTTTTATGGTTGTTTGGTGTTAGTTTTTGTGATTTTATTGTCACTTTTGCCGCTGAGTTTGGCTTGTTCCACCGGAGCCGAACGGAGCTAAGCTAAGCTATGCTAAGCTGTGAGATCTGTAGCACTGGACCCCTGCATTGCATTGCAACAGAACTGAGGTACTTTTACTCTTAAGGATTGCTTTAACGCTGTGTATTATGGTGGTCTGGTGTTAGTTTTCGTGATTTTCGTCACTTTTGCCTCATCACTTTTGCCTCGGGCACCGGAGCAGACGGCGCTAAGCTATGCTATGCTGTGAGATCTAGCAGTGTTATTGGGTTGCCAAACGTGAAGTTAAACTGCCCGCCAAAGGGCTTTCTGATAAACTTGATAGACTGCAGACTAATGGGAAATCATTGATAAATAAGGCCTCTTTTATTAAACTGACAATGCAGAATTTTATTGAAAATGGTGAATATCTAATGGTCCAAGATGCTCTCAATGAACTGGTTTTAAATTGTGTCTTCAGACATCCGGGAAAGAGTCTCAGGTATGAAAAACTGGACGGGTACAGCCCCATTCAACTATTGGCCAATAATCTGTTTCTCCACAACATGGAAGCTTGTGTCAGACATCATTGTGGCTAAGATAAGTGGGCGTATAGATCAACATAGCACAGAAGGGCATCTTCAAAGACACCAGAGGAGCGAAACACCAACACATGGTTGACTGAACAGTCGCTCAAGACTGTAGAACCCAACACACTCCTGTGCACTGCCTGGATTGATTACAAGGAAGTATATGACTCAGTGCTACATGCATGGATCACTGAATGTTTGGAGATGTACTACATAAACAGGACTCGATGTGCTCTGGAAAACCACTTGCACAAGTCTACATGATGTGGCATATAACAAGGAGAGGCTCTGTCCCCACTGCTGTTCTGCTTAGGTCTGAACCCCCTCAGCCAAATAATCAATCAACCAAAGACTGTCAATGAATGCTTCAATCAGTCACCTCCTCTACATGGATTACATCAAGCTGTAGTTTAAGACCACGCGAGACATAAACTCACTGAGCCACACAACCAGGATCTTCAGCGCTGAAATTGGCATTGTCATTCGGGCTAGAGAGATGTACTCGGGTGGTGACAAAGAGAGGGAAGGTGGTCCACACAGAAAGGGTCTCACTCCCAGAAGGATCAATAGCAGACATTAGGATGCACCTGAAGTACCTTGGAATACCGCATGCAAATGGCAACCTTAACAAGGACAGCAGCAACAGCCAAATACGTAAAATGATTAAGGCAAGTCCTGTGAAGCCAGCTCAATGGCAAAAACAAATCTCTGATCGCTGGCAAATGCCTTGCCAGCGATCAGATACACTGCAACAATAATAAGGTGGCCAACGGAAGATAAACACACCACAGACATTAAGATGCTAAAGCACCTCACCTTGCATGGAGGGTTCCCCCCAAAATCCAGCACCCTGAGATTGTACACTAGCCTTAAGGAAAGAGGCCAGGGACAAGTGAGTGTGAGAGCCACTATGTAGGATGAAACATCCTCATGCTCAGTGAATGTCTCAGACAATGGGGAACAGAGGAAGAATAGATCGACGCGGCCGAGCTGAAAATAGCCATGTGACGTCACCGCGGTAACAGTGAGTACCTGTATGTCAGCCAATGAAAACTGCTAGACCATCAATTCCCATAGAAAACACGGCATAGAACGATGCTCAAAACGGATTATTACGAACCAGAATCGACTTATTTGATACAGAAAGATGGTGAGCAACAAACACTGCTGCTATGGAACGTGCAAGAGTGATTCTCGCTACGCCCATAAACGTGAAATGGCGTGCGTTTGGTTCATTCCTTTCCCGAAGCCAACGAACGGTTTAGACCCGGTTTAGACCCGGTTTAGACCCGGTTTAGACCTGGTTAAGTCCTGGTCACATGGGATGAAGCCTGTGCAAAACCGGGACAATTACTGGTTTGGGGGAAATGCAGCGAATGTCGGACTATGCGCTTTGTACCGGGACCAAGACCATTCTCCGGAGAGCACCGCGGAGGGGACGCGTTCTGCCCGTGCAAGTAAGTAAACCAGAGCAGCACAGACATGACCAGAGCAGCACAAACACGACCAGACCAGAGCAGCACAGACATGACCAGAGCAGCACAAACACGACCAGACCAGAGCAGCACAGACATGACCAGAACAGAACAAACACGACCAGACCAGAGCAGCACAGACATGACCAGAGCAGCACAAACACGACCAGACCAGAGCAGCACAGACATGACCAGAGCAGAACAAACACGACCAGACCAGAGCAGCACAAACATGACCAGAGCAGCACAGACATGACCAGAGCAGCACAAACACGACCAGACCAGAGCAGCACAGACATGACCAGAGCAGAACAAACACGACCAGACCAGAGCAGCACAAACATGACCAGAGCAGCACAGACATGACCAGAGCAGCACAAACACGACCAGACCAGAGCAGCACAAACATGACCAGAGCAGAACAAACACGACCAGAGCAGCACAGACATGACCAGAGCAGCACAGACATGACCAGAGCAGCACAAACACGACCAGAGCAGCACAAACACGACCAGAGCAGCACAGACATGACCAGAGCAGCACAAACACGACCAGACCAGAGCAGCACAAACATGACCAGAGCAGAACAAACACGACCAGAGCAGCACAAACACGACCAGACCAGAGCAGCACAAACATGACCAGAGCAGAACAAACACGACCAGAGCAGCACAGACATGACCAGAGCAGCACAGACATGACCAGAGCAGCACAAACACGACCAGACCAGAGCAGCACAGACATGACCAGACCAGCACAAACACGACCAGAGCAGCACAGACATGACCAGAGCAGCACAAACATGACCAGAGCAGAGCAGCACAAACATGACCAGAGCAGAACAAACACGACCAGAGCAGCACAGACATGACCAGAGCAGCACAGACATGACCAGAGCAGCACAAACACGACCAGAGCAGCACAGACATGACCAGAGCAGCACAAACATGACCAGAGCAGCACAAACACGACCAGAGCAGCACAAACATGACCAGAGCAGCACAAACATGACCAGAGCAGCACAGACATGACCAGAGCAGCACAAACACGACCAGAGCAGCACAGACATGACCAGAGCAGCACAGACATGACCAGAGCAGCACAGACATGACCAGAGCAGCACAAACATGACCAGAGCAGCACAAACACGACCAGAGCAGCACAGACATGACCAGAGCAGCACAGACATGACCAGAGCAGCACAGACATGACCAGAGCAGCACAAACATGACCAGAGCAGCACAAACACGACCAGAGCAGCACAGACATGACCAGAGCAGCACAAACATGACCAGAGCAGAACAAACACGACCAGAGCAGCACAGACATGACCAGAGCAGAACAAACACGACCAGAGCAGCACAGACATGACCAGAGCAGCACAAACACGACCAGACCAGAGCAGCACAGACATGACCAGAGCAGCACAAACACGACCAGACCAGAGCAGCACAGACATGACCAGAGCAGCACAGACATGACCAGAGCAGCACAAACACGACCAGACCAGAGCAGCACAAACACGACCAGACCAGAGCAGCACAAACATGACCAGAGCAGAACAAGCACGACCAGAGCAGCACAGACATGACCAGAGCAGCACAGACATGACCAGAGCAGCACAAACACGACCAGAGCAGCACAAACACGACCAGAGCAGCACAGACATGACCAGAGCAGCACAGACATGACCAGAGCAGCACAAACACGACCAGACCAGAGCAGCACAGACATGACCAGACCAGCACAAACACGACCAGAGCAGCACAGACATGACCAGAGCAGCACAAACATGACCAGAGCAGAGCAGCACAAACATGACCAGAGCAGAACAAACACGACCAGAGCAGCACAGACATGACCAGAGCAGCACAGACATGACCAGAGCAGCACAAACACGACCAGAGCAGCACAGACATGACCAGAGCAGCACAAACATGACCAGAGCAGCACAAACACGACCAGAGCAGCACAAACATGACCAGAGCAGCACAAACATGACCAGAGCAGCACAGACATGACCAGAGCAGCACAAACACGACCAGAGCAGCACAGACATGACCAGAGCAGCACAGACATGACCAGAGCAGCACAGACATGACCAGAGCAGCACAAACATGACCAGAGCAGCACAAACACGACCAGAGCAGCACAAACATGACCAGAGCAGCACAAACACGACCAGAGCAGCACAGACATGACCAGAGCAGCACAAACACGACCAGAGCAGCACAGACATGACCAGAGCAGCACAAACATGACCAGAGCAGAACAAACACGACCAGAGCAGCACAGACATGACCAGAGCAGAACAAACACGACCAGAGCAGCACAGACATGACCAGAGCAGAACAAACACGACCAGAGCAGCACAAACACGACCAGACCAGAGCGGCACAAACATGACCAGAGAAGCACAGACATGACCAGAGCAGCACAAACACGACCAGAGCAGCACAAATATGACCAGAGCAGCACAAACATGACCAGAGCAGCACAAACACGACCAGACCAGAGCAGCACAAACACGACCAGAGCAGCATATATATATTGAACCATCCTGTACTTGATAACACAAACCAAGACTATCTAAACTAGAGAGACTAGAAAGCCCAGCCGTATGTGACACACTTAGGGCGCAGCCACTGACCCTGTCTTCTGGGATCCAGCTCTCTTACAGGCGGTGCACAAGAGGGCGCCACCGAGCAGTGCCAGGGCTGCTCCGCCCCAACACAGGTACAGCCCCGACCCAAGCTCAAACCTGTGCAAAAGAATTTTACATTTAGAGATAGCAATTTGAAGTTCATGAACATGAATGTTAGAACATTTTATTTTTTCTAAAATCGCCATAGTTTTAATTTTGTTGACATATTATAGATCAAAAAATATAGAAGGGCTTTTGCATATCTTATTTACTAATTGAATAAACTATCTTACGGATAATTGGGTACAAAAAAACCTAAATCTAATTTTGCCTAATTTTGGGAGTTAAACCTCTAATAAATTATGCTTAGGCCTTTGGATGAAATTGGATGAAAATGTTGAGTGTGTGCGGTGCAGTTGTACCTGATTCCACCGAGGAAGGGGTCGTAGAACTCCTGGATGACCCTGTGGGCGTACCACGAGGCGGCGGTCAGCGTGCACAGACCTGACACAAGCACACTCACATGTCATCTGTCATTTTTAACTATAGCTAATGGAAATCAGAGTTGTTTCTATACTATATATTATATCAGGGAAAATACATTTTAGAAATGTACAGATGGGTTCAGAGTAATAACGACACTTTAATAATAAAGTGAAATAAGTTTTGCCCAGCACAGATATTATAAGATAAGATAATCCTTTATTGTCCACACATGGGGAAATTTTGGTGTTACAACGCAGTAGATACAGAGGAAAGGACAGATAACTAACAGGAACTTTCAAAAAAACACTCTTAATAGAAGAACAAAACAAAAAAAACTCTTATTAACAAAACTCCTCTCATATCTTAATAGCGAATGGAGGAAAAAACTAAATAAAATAAAACTTTTTTTTTTAAATATTTAAAAAAAAAAAGATAAAATAATAATATTAATAATAATAAAATAAAGTAAAAAAAAATAAAAAGTTGCTCTTTAGTATTAACTTAAAAATTAGATATTTTTTGGGCTCAATTGAACTGCTTTACTCTATCATACATTAGAGCATGTGTGTGGAGTTTAAAAACTCGACACACACAAGATTTGTGTGTAAAACGCGTTCTAACGTTAAGCCTGCAGGACACTGCACTGGACCTCTCAAAGTAACTATGAAACGGACTTGGGACCTCTACAGCAAAACTTCAAGATTCAAACCACTTAAAATGAGGTTTAATTGAAGTTATTTGAGTAGTTTATTATGTTATCAGACCTTATTTCACTGAAACATTTCATGTATTTTATCTCTTTTAAGTGAAAACAGTAACATTAGATCTTAAAATCATCTTACGAGCCCCTGATCATACTTTGCGATCCCTCCGTGGTCCCGACCTCAACTATGGAAACCACTGATGTAGAGAAGATGAGTAAATGAAGCGCACCTCCGAGCATGCTCAGTATTCCTCCGGTCGCCGCCAGTTTGGCCTTGGACTGTTCGGTGGACGAGCCGATCTTGATACACTTCAGTCCGAGCAGAGCCACGACCATGGCGCCCAGGCCCAGGAGCAAGGCGATGATCATGAGCGCTCTGCAGGCCTGCACATGGGCTGAGGGGGAAGACAGGGTCAAATGTGCACATGGGCTGAGGGGGAAGACAGGGTCAAATGTGCACATGGGCTGAGGGGGAAGACAGGGTCAAATGTGCACATGGGCTGAGGGGGAAGACAGGGTCAAATGTGCACATGGGCTGAGGGGGAAGACAGGGTCAAATGTGCACATGGGCTGAGGGGGAAGACAGGGTCAAATGTTTCTCAGGACTACACCACACCACACACTACATTTTCCCTGATATAATATATAGTATAGAAACAATTCAAAGCAATTCATTCTGACACTACACCCCACCACACACCACACCACCACACCCCACACCACCACACCCCACACCACCACACCCCACACCACCACACCACCACACCACCACACCCCACACCACCACACACCACCACACACCACCCCACCACACACCACACCACACCCCACACCACACACCACACCACACCACACACCACACACCACACCACACACCACACCACACCACACACCACACACACCACACCACACCACACACCACCACACCCCACACCACCACACCCCACACCACCACACACCACCCCACACCACACACCACACCACACACCACACACCACACCACACACCACACCACACCCCACCACACCCCACCACACCACACCCCACACCACCACACACCACACACCACACCACCACACCCCACACCACACCACACCACACCACACACCACACCACACACCACACACCACACACCACACACCACACACCACACACCACACACCACACACCACACCACACCACACCACACACCACACCACACACCACACCACACACCACACCACACCCCACACCACCACACACCACACACCACACCACCACACCCCACACCACACCACACCACACACCACACACCACACCACACACCACACACCACACACCACACACCACACACCACACACCACACACCACACCACACCACACCCCACCACACCACACCCCACACCACCACACACCACCACACCACACCACACCACACACCACACCACACCACACACCACACCACCACACACCACCACACCACACCACACCACACACCACACCACACACCACACCACACCCCACCACACCACACCCCACACCACCACACACCACCACACCACACCACACCACACACCACACCACACACCACACCACACCCCACCACACCCCACCACACCACACCCCACACCACCACACACCACCCCACCACACACCACACCCCACCACACCACACCCCACACCACCACACACCACCCCACCACACACCACACCACACCCCACCACACCACACACCACACCACACACCACACCACACACCACACCACACCACACACCACACACCCCACCACACCACACCACACCACACCACACCACACACCACACCACACACCACACCACACACCACACCACACCACACACCACACACCCCACCACACCACACCCCACACCACCACACACCACCACACCACACCACACCACACACCACACCACACCACACACCACACCACACACCACACCCCACCACACCCCACCACACCACACCCCACACCACCACACACCACCCCACCACACACCACACCCCACCACACCACACCCCACACCACCACACACCACCCCACCACACACCACACCACACCCCACCACACCACACACCACACCACACACCACACCACACACCACACCACACCACACACCACACACCCCACCACACCACACCACCACACACCACACACCACACACCACACCACACACCACACACCACCACACACCACACCACACACCACACACCACCACACCACACACCACACACCACACCACACCACACCACACACCACACACCACACCACACACCACACACCACACCACACACCACACCACACCACACCCCACACCACCACACACCACCCCACCACACACCACACCACACCACACCCCACCACACCACACCCCACCACACCACACACCACACCACACACCACACCACACACCACACCACACACCACACACCACCACACCACACACCACACACCACACACCACACCACACCCCACACCACACACCACACCACACACCACACACCACCACACCACACACCACACACCACACACCACACCACACCACACACCACACACCACACCACACACCCCACCACACCACACACCACACCACCACACACCACACACCACACCACACACCACACCACACACCACACCACACACCACACACCACACCACACCACACACCACACCACACACCACACACCCCACCACACCACACACCACACCACCACACACCACACACCACACCACACACCACACACCACCACACCACACACCACACCACCCCACCACTCACCACACCACACACCACACCACACACCACACACCACCACACCACACACCACACACCACACCACTCACCACACCACACACCACACCACACACCCCACACCATTTAGAAAAGTGCGCTGCTGTTGATACAAATACATCATTAGAAAGTGCTTATTGTCTACAGTCCACATTCATGGTTCTGTTGGTTGATGGACACCATCGACCACAACATTCTACTGCAGAGGTCAACAACCAGTTTGTTAATGTAAACCAGAGCTCCTCACTTTGTTCTAAAGTAACTATGGCCTACCACAGGGGTCAGTACTCGGTCCAATTCTGTTTACTCTTTATATGCTGCCATTAGGCAACATTATCAGAAATCATGACATTAACTTCCACTGCTATGCAGATGACACTCTGCTGTATTTATCAATGAAACCCGATCAGAGCGATCGAGCAGACAGACATAGTGCTTGTGTGAAGGAGATAAAAACATGGATGACATTTAATTATTTGCTTCTTAACCCTGAAAGAATCATGGTCATTGTACTGGGCCCTAAACGTCTACACTTTATCTGATCAGATAAGAAACCTTGGGGTCTTTGAGCTCTTGTTCAAAGCGCATTTAAATCAAGCCTGTAAAACTTTCATCTGGGTAATAGAGCTAAAATTATTATATTAATAGTATTTATGCATTTGTTACATGTAGATTAGAGGATTCAAAATACAGCAGCAGGATTACAAACAGGAACTAAAAGAAAAGAGCACACTCTGACAGTGCTCGAGGCCCAGAAACTATGCTTCTTCTCACTTTCCCTATCAACAGTGTTTATTTTAGTTCATCTGTGTCTGTTCATTGCTGTTGCATGTTTTTCTACTTCTTCCACTCTTGGGGAGTGGTTCTGTTTTTGCTTTTTGCTTTGTGCGTAGTGTGTAGTGCTTTTTGCTTTGTGCGTAGTGTGTAGTGATTTTTGCTTTGTGCGTAGTGTGTAGTGCTTTTTGCTTTGTGCGTAGTGTGTAGTAGTGTATAGTGCTTTTTGCTTTGTGCGTAGTGTGTAGTGCTTTTTGCTTTGTGCGTAGTGTGTAGTGCTTTTTGCTTTGTGCGTAGTGTGTAGTACTTTTTGCTTTGTGCATAGTGTGTAGTGCTTTTTGCTTTGTGCATAGTGTGTAGTGCTTTTTGCTTTGTGCGTAGTGTGTAGTGCTTTTTGCTTTGTGCGTAGTGTGTAGTAGTGTATAGTGCTTTTTGCTTTGTGCGTAGTGTGTAGTGCTTTTTGCTTTGTGCGTAGTGTGTAGTGCTTTTTGCTTTGTGCGTAGTGTGTAGTGCTTTTTGCTTTGTGCGTAGTGTGTAGTGCTTTTTGCTTTGTGCGTAGTGTGTAGTGCTTTTTGCTTTGTGCGTAGTGTGTAGTGCTTTTTGCTTTGTGCATAGTGTGTAGTGCTTTTTGCTTTGTGCGTAGTGTGTAGTGCTTTTTGCTTTATGCATAGTGTGTAGTGCTTTTTGCTTTGTGCGTAGTGTGTAGTGCTTTTTGCTTTGTGCGTAGTGTGTAGTAGTGTATAGTGCTTTTTGCTTTGTGCGTAGTGTGTAGTGCTTTTTGCTTTGTGCGTAGTGTGTAGTAGTGTGTAGTGCTTTTTGCTTTGTGCGTAGTGTGTAGTGCTTTTTGCTTTGTGCGTAGTGTGTAGTAGTGTGTAGTGCTTTTTGCTTTGTGCGTAGTGTGTAGTGCTTTTTGCTTTGTGCGTAGTGTGTAGTGCTTTTTGCTTTGTGCGTAGTGTGTAGTGCTTTTTGCTTTGTGCATAGTGTGTAGTGCTTTTTGCTTTGTGCGTAGTGTGTAGTGCTTTTTGCTTTGTGCATAGTGTGTAGTGCTTTTTGCTTTGTGCGTAGTGTGTAGTGCTTCTTGCTTTGTGCGTAGTGTGTAGTAGTGTGTAGTGCTTTTTGCTTTGTGCGTAGTGTGTAGTGCTTTTTGCTTTGTGCGTAGTGTGTAGTGCTTCTTGCTTTGTGCGTAGTGTGTAGTAGTGTGTAGTGCTTTTTGCTTTGTGCGTAGTGTGTAGTGCTTTTTGCTTTGTGCGTAGTGTGTAGTAGTGTGTAGTGCTTTTTGCTTTGTGCGTAGTGTGTAGTGCTTTTTGCTTTGTGCATAGTGTGTAGTGCTTTTTGCTTTGTGCGTAGTGTGTAGTGCTTTTTGCTTTGTGCGTAGTGTGTAGTGCTTTTTGCTTTGTGCGTAGTGTGTAGTGCTTTTTGCTTTGTTCGTAGTGTGTAGTGCTTTTTGCTTTGTTCGTAGTGTAGCAGTCGCTTATCAGTTCTGCTGTTTTGAATAAGACGTTAATGGATTTGTTTCTGTTTCTAGATGTTTTAAATCAATGTTGCAGTTTACATTGAACAAAATGTAAAATGATGATCTATTTATGTTATAGTTCAATATTTGTTTTACTTGTACCTAACTTTATTTGAAAGTATAAATACTTTTTTCTTGACTATTTGAATGTCACGTATATGAGTGAGAAAAGCTTTCAGTTGATGTAAATACCAGAGTTCCTCCTAAACGGCCGTGACTCAGTTTTACCCGGGCATCGTGTCCACACTGCTGGACTTTGAGCCAGACTGGACACAGAGACGTTACCAAGGTGTGGCCTTTGGTTAGACATGACACTAAACACTTCATTCATTCTCTTCCTGTTTCTCTGGTTTCTATTGGCTCGGAAAAAGATTATCTTCATTTAGGCCGCAGTTATATATATATATATATATATATATATATATATATATATATATATATATATATATATATATATATATATATATATATATATATATATATATATATATATATATATATATATATATATACTTGGTTTACGGATTTTTAAATGAAATGTATTGAACAGGCGGACGAAATATAAATATAAATATATATCTTATCTTTTGACTTAATACCGCTTTTTATCTTTGGGAGTGTCTACAGAGCCGCGGCGCGCGGCCGAAACTGCAATGTTATTTTGTGCCGTGGCTCCTGAAACTGCTGCGCTATTTGACCGCGCCTAATCCAGGTGCTAATCTAAAATAAAATAAAAGAGGAGATAAGGGACATCCTTGCCGGCATCATCTGATTAAAACAAAGCACTGTGTTCATTATTAAAGCAAATGAAAGCTTGTGTGTCTCTGCATAATGATGAAGGAATGATGTGGTCAGTGGTCAGTTACACAGACGGACACTGGGCTGTGACATCACTGGGTCAAACCTGAGCCAAAACACTTCATTTTACTGAAGATAATGATATGTCAGATTACACATTTCCCAGTTTGCTAATGTTTTAGGTTTAAAATTCCATAACTGTTACTGAGCAACCATGTTGTACACTGGGCCAAGACTCCTCGAATGACAGATACATTTTCATTTTACAAATAAACATGTATGTAATGTTCTAATAGTCAGACAAATGTGTTTGTTATAAATTGTGCCAAACATTTGGATGAATTCTGAGTCTCTGATGTCATTAATATGTAATAAACTCTGCTCTGGCATTTTACACAGATTTTTACATCTTTCTTCACAAACTGACCCTAGAGTAGTGTAATTTATATATACAATAAATATTGTCCCATCAAATAAAGTCAAAATTGAATAATAACACTAACTTTTCACTTGCACTTTCATTTAAGAATAAGTCACACTGTTTCCCCAGTGTGTGAATCTAAACTGTTAACGACAGTGAGGGAAAAGTGGAACATTTTATGTCCGATGATTAATTGTTAATACACATTTCAGGATTTGTTTTACCGCGGCTCAGTGTAATCATTAGTTAAGTATAGCCTGGGAGAGGGCCCGGCCTCTTCCATCTCCAGAACCACTGGCCTCCTCAGCCTTTCCATTCTTATTCACAACTAGAAAGACACAATAGGGCGACATTTAACAAAATCTGCTATACTCTCCCCACATCTCATCCGTCACTGTCGGCTTGAAGAATCAAAGTTGATCTCAATTGTACTTCATTCGAAAAGTATTTGTATTTAATCCTTTTTGTTTAGTAGCGATGTGTGAGCCTCATTTGATAGACTTTAAACTCACCCGGCAGATCGAGCAGAGACTCAAAGTCTCGACACTCTGCGATCCCGGCGCTGTTCTCGGCGCAGGAGTGCCACAGGTTCTCAAACAGCCTCTGAGAGACGATCACACTGCCCGACACCGTGGAGATCTTCCAGTAGTCGTTAGCCAGAGCCGATCCAGTGACGAGCCAGCTGATCAGGCACATGATGAACCCCGTGGCTTCTACCGCCGTCGACATGATCTTTACCGAATAATGTCAATAGATATGAAGAGAATGTAAAGCAGGAGAAGAGCTCGAGTCAGAGAGAGGAGCTGAATGTGTGAGTCGAGCGGGAAACGGGGGACTTTAGCCGCAATAAAACCATAAAGTGCAGTCCCACCTATACACGAGCTGATGGAGATGATCAGGGACACGCCTTGAACTCTTTCTGGTTACGTGTAAGAGAGTACATGATACTGCAGAGAAACTGGGCCACATTTGAGTTTACGTAACAAATAAGAATATCTCAATGAGGTGAAAATTCTTGTTTACATGACTTTTAGCCTTTTGTGTGATCTGTGACTGATTTACAATAGACTGATTGTTTTTTTGAGCTAAACTCTATTAAAATAAATCAGAAAATGTAGGTTTTTAAATTCTAAACTATATACAAGTGCTAAAATGTTAGTTCAGTTTTGGTTGATAAAGCCTTCACATTCAAGCTGCTGGACGTAGTAGATGTTTGTTGTGTTGTTGGGCAAGACACTCCACATTTACAAGGATGTGAATAAGTGTAAATGGGATGAGGTCGACAGAGATTGACAATAAAGTTTACGCACATCTATGACACGTACTACTTCACATTATTCTGCTATTGAATTAAAATGGTACAAGTAGAGAGAAAAGCGAAAATGCGTTGGTTTGGATCTGAATCTGGACTTTGGACTGGACGTGCTCAAACATTAACATGGCTCATCATAAAACAATAAAAGTTTGAACTGCAGCTGCCGTTGTGTTCTCCTGCTTTTAGTGCGGCACGACAGATACTGAGCAGACTCGAAACCTGGACTTAACCAGGACAAGTACTCAATTTTGATTCTAAAGGACAAATTTCAATAGCACAAAAGGATAATTTAAAATAATATATAATAAAAAAATATTAAATTACTCAAACACAAAATAACAGAAGACCATGTTGTTTTAAGAGTGTGTTTTTGAAACTTCCTATAATCTGTCCTTTCCTCCTGTTTCTACTGCAGTGTAACAACAAAATTTCCCCTTGTGTGGATATTAAAGGATTATCTTATCTTATCTTAAATATGCTCTAATAAGGGCCAATATTTGTTACATGGACGCAGTTTTTCAGATCGAATGAGTATTGCTTTGACTTTGTATTAGCATAAGTTAGAATCTGGCAGCTCTTGCTTTGATTGGTCAGAGCGGTCACATGGTGCGTGAGCCCGGGAGCTGGTGACGTGAGCGTGGCCACTGACCGAAAGTGACCGATAATATCTCCACCAGTATCTCTTTCTCTTTGACAACAGGACAAACCAAGTACAACCCTAGGCTCGACATTTCGTGCAGCACTAATTGATTTTACAGCAATTTATAATCCAAGGAGAAAAAACATGCAGAAACGGAGTCTTGAAATGCATCATGAGGTTTGAGGTCAGTCGACAGGTGCATGAGATTCATAACTGAGAGAACAGTTTGACCAACATGAGTGTCAAGAACACAGGCCCTGGTACAGAATAATGGTCCAAATAAGATAAGAGAAGATAAGATAAGCCTTTATTTGTCCCACAATGTGGGAATTCCAGTGTTGCAACACAAATGAGGTACAGAGGTAAACAATAAAGAACAGATAACTTATAGAAAATATTTAAAAAAAAACACTCTTGATAGAAAAGCTCTTATTAAAAACTCTTATATTCTTAAGAAAAAGTAAAAAAAAAAATAATAAGAAGAAGAATAGTAACACTCTTGACAAAAGCATTGTTGTGAATCTAGAACTTGTTAAATCTTTAAAAAGATAAAACATGAAACAGACACAGAACATGACCAGAGAGTGACATTTTAAATAAAAATAAAAATAGACTTTTTTTTTTTCATGGAACAATAAAATCAGTCAAATGTGTTTATTTCCAAATTAAGTCGGAATGTCCTTTTTTTCTATTTGTCTGATGTCTGTCACAATATCATTCCAGTCCTTGATCATTGGTGAGGCCTGTGTCAACCATCTCCCTGTGTGGATCCAGCCGCCAAAGTATGTTCCAAAAGTATCCATTAATTGTGTCCACGGAAGGCGCTCTGAGGTCCAAGTACATAGTTCTAAAATTGAGAGGATGGCAATATCTATCCATCCATCTTCTACCGCCAGGGACTCCCAGACTTCCCTCTCCCCAGACACTTACTCTAACTCCTCCGGGGGGATCCCGAGGCGTTCCCAGGCCAGCCGAGAGACAGCGTGTCCTGGGTCTTCCCCGGGGCCTCTTCCCGGTGGGACATTCCTGAAACACCTCCCGAGGGAGGCACCCAGGAGGCATCCGGAACAGATGCCCGAGCCGCCTCAGCTGGCTCCTCTCGACATGGAGGAGTAGCGGCTCTACTCCGAGCTCCCCCTGTTTGGCCGAGTTCCTCACCTTATCTCTAAGGGAGCGCCCAGCCACCCGGCGGAGGAAACTCATTTCAACCGCTTGTATCTGCGATCTTGTCCTTTCGGTCATTAGCAAAGCTCATGACCATAGGTGAGGGTAGGAACGTAGATTGACTGGTAAATCAAGAGCTCCATCATTCCCTCACTCGTGAACTTTTTTCCGGTCGAGAACCATGGCCTCGCAAACCGTCCCAGTGCATGCTGCAGGTCCGGGTTTGATGGAGCCATCAGGACAACATTGTCTGCACACAGCAGAGATGAGATCTTGTGGTCCCCAAACCGGACACCCTCCGACCCCTGACTGCGCCTAGAAATTCTGTCCTTAAAAACTATGAATAGAACCGGTGACAAAGGGCAGCCCTGGCGGAGTCCAACATGCACTGGGAACAGGTCTGACTTACTGCCGGCAATGCGAACACAGCTCCTGCTCAGCCCGGGGGGCAAAGGGCCCCGGACCCCGTACTCCCGAAGCACTCCCCAAAGGACACCCCGAGGGACACGGTCGAAAGCCTTCTCCAGATCCATAAAGCACATGTGGACTGGTTGGGCAAACTCCCATGAACCCTCGAGCACCCGATGGAGAGTATAGAGCTGGTCCAGTGTTCCACGACCGGGACGAAAACCACTCTGCTCCTCCTGAATCCGAGGTTCGACTATCGGTCGGATTCTCCTCTCCAGTACCTTGGAATAGACCTTACCCAGGGCCGGCCCAGCCTATAAGCGAACTAAGCAGCCGCGTAGGGCCCCGAGGCGTTAATAGGGCCCCCAATCTGGCAACCCGTCTTATGCGAAGTGCAAGCGCAGCGTGCGCCACTAGTGTAGTAGCGCTGCTGGCGCGGCAGCGCACACAGCGGTAACATATAACGCACAAACCGCATTTATTTGTAATGACAATCTGGCAACCAGGGCACCAAACCTGCGCTGATTAGGCAACTTCATTGTGCGCCAGGAGCTCGAGAGCAAAACATAAACACAATACTTTAGCCGGTTGGACCACATTAAAATGCAGCAGAAGACCCAAAAAAGGTCTGAAAATTTCTGGGGGAGGGCCCCCAGACCCCCCTGTTCATTAATTTAAACTAATGTGCTAATGTGGCTGTAGACCCTTAACGCCCACAAATACGCCCAAAAACATATCTGGGACGTGTGTTATTTGTACAGGGAGTAGAGGTGATGTCAGCGGAATACCAAGTTGCGTTGTGGGATTTAAGTTATCAATATTTGAGCTTGTGAGGTGCTGAGAATAAACTAACTGGCAAACAGATGCCCTGGAGTTTTGGTGCGCTTTGTTTGCGTTGAAGAAAGTTCCCATATGTGAATTGTTTACTGACAATGGCAATAAAACTGATTCTGATGACGTGGTGAGGGGCCCCCAAAAATGTTTTCGCTTAGGGCCCCCTGAAGGCTTGGGCCGGCCCTGACCTTACCCAACCTGAAATACCCGCGTCATTCCGCTTAATCATTAACCCCTCTTTCCAGACCATGTCATAGGCCTTTTTCACATAAAAAAAAACTGCTACGATTGATTCCTTATTTGCCTGTGCTTTTTGCACCTCTGTTTCCAGACATATCACCGGATCCATGGCCCCCCTCCGTTTCCTTAATCCACTCGGATACATCAACATACTTCTTTTACTTTCAACATAATATCCTAAACGCTCAGTTATCTCCATTAAATTACCAGGATTAGAGGGATCCTTTCCTGGCTTTCTAACAGGGACAATAACTGCTTCCTTCCAACTTTTAGGCAAAACCTCAATACTTTTGTCAAAGCTTTTGGACCCAAGTGTGTAGAATGCCCCATATTCTATAACAAAGATTGTCTTTCCCAGGGGACGAGTCTGCAGATTTCGATATTGCTCTCTTAAACTCCTCTATAGTAAATTGCACATTTACTATGTTTCCATGGTCTGCCCTCCTTCTGAGAACATCCGGAGATGCTGTGCTTTTGTTGCTGCTCGACCTTGCTTACCTGCCGCTGTAAAATTATCAGAACTATGTATTTGGATTAAAGCTATAGCTATCCTTTGAGCCTCGCTGGTGGCCGTTTGCCTATAAATTAGACACATCGGTGTAATGACCGCAGGGTTCAAAGCGTGGGGGAAAAGTAGCTTAAAGTCCGAAAAGTATGGTACACCCTAACATTTAATTACGTAACCTTTTGATAAAATTGTACTTCTCAGTTTTCAGGCTCCACACTTTTCCTCTTGCCTGAGTCATCTACTGTTAAGAGTAACAGCCTGTCACTTGAGTGACTTTTAGTTCCTCATCCCGCTGTAAAAAATGTTTTTATAAAGGTGCACTACTGCCACTATGAGGCAGAGATAGGACCTGCACTTTGATTCTTCATGCATTTGAATTATACATTAAACAATTATTCTTTATCATACCCATTTCTATCAATATTACTGAGGTGCAATTTGAGGAAAACTGCACATTTTTGTCCATCACTCTTTCAAATTACTTAAATTGGCATTCACTTATAACCCACATTCTTGAATTATTAGTGCAATTTTGAATTAAAAAAATCCCAACAGCTGTTTTTTTTTTTTTTTATGTAAATTGAAAGCTCCAAACAAACTTCTTTTTTATACTTTTATTGCTGATACTGTTTTTCTGGGGCATTATCCATTATCAATGACTTATCTGATCATCCTGCAGTGACATATTTGAGCTTCTACTTGAAAATTGTGTCATTAAAGGCAGCATATCCGCCTCAGCAGGAGTGTATTATCACAGGCGATGATGACTTTAAACAATGCACTACAAACAGCCATGGGCACGAGATTGTTTTTCAAAAAATGAGTTGTCATTTCTTTGTGGTTTGTGTCTCCTAAAACTGTAATGCCTGCTTTGAATGAATGCTATACTCTTGGGGCTTCTTTTATCTTTTTTATACTGCAAATAACAAATAAACTGAGCTGAATCTCACAGACTTGTTAATTAGACCGAATGAAGCCTAAATGTATTTATTATTTACCAATTTGTTAAGGTGAGAACTCATACTCATTTACAACAAGAACCTGGAGAAGAAGCTCCTCAAAACAACACAAGAAGATACACTTACCTCCAATGTTACACTAGAAAGTTTGAGGTCAAGATATAAAAGTGCGCACTGATCCTGTGAAATACTTTTATTATTATAATTTTATTATGTATCAAGAACTCTCAGAAAATGAATCACATGGGTTCAAAGATGAAACCGCACTGGATTGGACCATCCCTCGACTAACAGGATGGTGTACCACGCTATCATTAGAATAATATCTTACTACCTGTAAGAGAGAGAACATGTTCACATACATTATGCAAAAGCAGTTCTTTTTTTTGCGTTACAAAACAGTTTGCATTGAACATATGAGCTGCTAAGATGTGTGCTCTGATTACCAAACGTACCTCAGGAAAAATGTGTTGATTGGCAGTTATGTCTCCATCAGTCTGCCCCAGGGCAACTGTAACATTCAAGTCCATCTATTTTTGTAACGCCAGTTACAACAGTTGCCTCTGGGGCGACAGTGGAAAACGGATTAACGTATCACCATTGTGAGCTTGTCATAAACTATATAAATAAAGTCCTGACATAAAAAGCCCTGATAATACTGTCGTAAAGGAGAAGAATAAAGAGCATACATGTGGTGAAATATGGAACAAAACTTCCGTCCATCAGAGAAAGAGGAACACACACCAAAAGGTCTTGAGGTTTCAACATTCAACATTCAAATAAAGCATCTAAGATTTATCTTAGCCAACTGGGCTAATCCCATCGTCACAGGTTCTAAGAAAAAATTATCTGACAAAAGCCGAATGGTTATCAAATAAAAATGACATCTGCAATCCGAGAATGTAATGCTTTATTTGAATGATTAAACTTTGGTCTAATCATTGCATTAAATACAAATCTCCCAAAAAACTTGCAAAACATTCTTTCGCTCCCCGCGTATCACTGGCCCGGAGGCGTCAACAGCTTGTCTCCATGGAGATAGAGAACGTTAATTCAAAGATATAGAAGTTTAACGCCTTACTATGGAACATTCCAGGCAAATAGGAGGTTTACTCTCCAACAGAAAAGTTACATTGTGAACTTTTAAAATGATAGTTTCTGTTTAGATTAGTTGACAATATGGTTTTGTACTATTTACTATTTTTGGATACATGATACTTGACATGCAGGATCACTTTAACCCTCAACCTCTAAAAAGTTATGTTGTGGGACTTTGAGCACATTTTTGTACATACATTTATTAGCCTGTGAAACAACGGGGATTCATATATTTTCCAGCTGTTTTTATATATTTTCCAGCACAGTCTCTCCTTATTATTTATGTATATTTGTAAATGTATCATTAAATACTAATTATTGGTAATCCTGCAACTAACCGGTCCTACCTAAAGCCTTTGAACTGGGCCAAGACATTCTCATTTATCTATCTTTATGTCTCAGGCATCTTGTTCATACCATATGTTATATTCATCTGTCACTGTGTACTTCTTTATTGTCTGTAACAGGTACAAATAATCTTAAGGCTGACATCATGCCGTCACATCAGACCCAACTAGCAGCTATTTAGACCATAGTTCAACTGTGGGAGAATGAACTCAGAACAAGCTGTACTGTTTTACCTGTTTTACCCGTATGCACCAAACTTGAGAACGTACTTTCCCTCTCGTAGTCTCTCATAGACTCAAATTCCACAGAAATGGTGGAGAATGCGAGCTTCTCATTACGCTTAGAAAAGAAACATACAAGTTGTGCTGTAAAAGATTCTCTTCTAGATGTCAGGTGACGGTGCAAAATGAATTGTTTTTTAATGAAATGCAAAAGCACAGACTCAAATGCAAACACCAACACAACTGCTGTAGCAAACATCAAGGGTCCTCCTCCACGTAACACTCTCTCTTGTGGAAGAGGACGTGGAACAAGAACTGGAAGAAGACAAACTAAGACAAACAACGTGTCTCCAAATCAATGCTTAAACTGCTATGGTACAGGACAGTGGGCACGAGACTGCTCCCAGAGGCGAATGCAAGGGGCCCCCCTCAAATGGCTCCAAACCAACCTCCCAAATTTCAAGGACCGCAAATGATGAATATAACTCAATCCATGTCAAGCCAGAATAAAGATCGGATGCTGTGTTGTTCCCGGTCTTAGATCACTTGTAGAACGCTTGATTGCATCGTCTCGTACCAAGCAACCTGCACTTTCTAACCTTGATGACACACGCTGACTATTACTTACTAACTCTGACAAGGCTCATGACCTAAACCAGAATATGGACCTGTGTCAAAAGGGAATTTTTCAACATGGGTTTTTTAAATTTCAAGGGCTGATAACTTTGATACCAAATTAAAATTAGTATTTAAAGAGAATACTTTGTCTAAAGTAGGTAGAAATGTATATTTTCTAGTAATGTGCATGGGGACAATGTAAGTGGTTTAGCCGACCTGCAAAGCTACGGTATTTTTTAAATATATATAATATTGATTTATTTGCTTCATAAAATCAATATTATATATAGTTACTTCATAGTGCACACTACATATTCACTACAGATATTGCTTTGCCTGTATTTGTGCTTATAATTGTGCCATTGTGTAGAAATGTACCCAAAAGTGCCAACAGACATAAAGATACATTTCATCAAACATGGCAGATGAAGTGTAAAAGCTTGAAAATATTGCCTAAAAATATGAAATAGAACTTTAGTGCCTCTTTTCCCCTCCAGGTGCTGTACCTGTGAGTGTGAAACATTGTTGTGAAGCTTAGAGGGAAAAACAGCCAGAAGGAGCTCATTTTGAACAGAAAAAGCAGGAGAATGCAGAAATAGCAAAGAATCCAGTCATATAATTGTTAGATTTTTGATGTATTTTTTAATCATAAATTGTTTGTTTTCATCCATCCATCCATTTTCTGCCGCTTTATCCGGGGCCGGGTCGCGGGGGCAGCAGTCTGAGCAGGGACTCCCAGACTTCCTCCTCCCCAGACACTTCCTCCAACTCCTCCGGGGGGATCCCGAGGCGTTCCCAGGCCAGCCGAGAGACATAGTCTCTCCAGCATACTCTCAACCGTCCCAGTGCATGTTGCAGGTCCGGGTTTGATGGAGCCATCAGGACAATGGAATCGCTTTAAATTAACTTGTTTTGACTTTATTCGGCTGGATTGAGTGTTTTCGTCGTGTCGTTGCGATGTGTCTTGGCTCTGAGTCCCCCGGCTCCGGCCCCGCCCCCCGGCTCCGCCCCCGCCCCCCGGCTCCGGCCCCGCCCCCCGGCTCCGGCCCCGCCCCCCAGCCGGCGCCGTACCGCGTTTCCACAAAGGAGGAACTCATGAAACTGCGGAGAACAGTCGTCTTACCCGGAGATCGTCACGTTATCCCGTCGCAATACTGACCGAACCTAATACTGATGTGCAATTCTGTCGTATGTGCAATTACTGTTGGAATTCATGTGAAATTCATGTGCAGTCTATGTGCTGTCGTGACACATATTCATGTGCAATTACTGTCGTGATCACATGCAATGGTATTTATGTATTTATTTATTTATTTGTCTATGGGAGTTTTTATTTATTTATAGGAGATCTTCTACTGAAAGTGTTTTTCAGACTTCCTATAAGTGATCTGTTCTTCTGTATCTACCTCTGTATCTTCCTGCGTTGCACCAATGAAATTTCCCCATGTGGGACAATAAAGGAATATCTTATCTTATCTTATCTTAACATCGTCTGCAAACAGCAGAGATGAGATCCTGTGGTCCCCAAACCGGACACCCTCCGACCCGTGACTTCGCCTAGAAATTCTGTCCATAAAAATTATGAACAGAACCGGTGACAAAGGGCAGCCCTGGCGGAGTCCAACATGCACTGGGAACAGGTCTGACTTACTGCCGGCAATGCGAACACAGCTCCTGCTCCGGTCATACAGGGACCGGACAGCCCTGAGCAAAGAGCCCCGGACCCCGTACTCCCGGAGCACCCCCCAAAGGACACCCCGAGGAACACGGTTGAAAGCCTTCTCCAGATCCACAAAGCACGTGTGGACTGATTGGGCAAACTCCCATGAACCCTCGAGCACCCGATGGAGGGTATAGAGCTGGTCCAGTGTTCCACGACCAGGACCAAAACCACTCTGCTCCTCCTGAATCCGAGGTTCGACTATCGGTCGGATTCTCCTCTCCAGTACCTTGGAATAGACCTTACCCGGGAGGCTGAGGAGTGTGATCCCTCTGTAGTTGGAACACACCCTCCGGTCCCCCTTCTTAAACAGAGGGACCACCACCCCGGTCTGCCAGTCCAGAGGCACGGTCGCCGACCGCCACGCGATGTTGCAGAGACGTGTCAGCCAAGACAGTCCTACAACATCCAGATACTTTAGGTACTCAGGGCGGATCTCATCCACCCCTGGAGCCCTGTCACCGAGGAGTTTGCGAACAACCTCAGTGACTTCAGCTTGGGTGATGGACAAGCCAGCCTCTGAGTCCCCGGTCTTTACTTCCTCTTCGGAAGACGTGACTGAGGGATTAAGGAGGTCCACAAAGTATTCCTTCCACGTTCCAGAGCCCAAACTGTGCGTGGAGGTGAGGCCGACTATATCTAGTCGATATCGCTCAACCTCCTGCACAAGCTCAGGCTCTTTCCCCCCCAGCGAGGTGACATTCCATGTCCCCAGAGTTAGTCTCTGTGTCTAGAGATCTGGTCGCCGAGGCCCCTGCCGTCGACTGCCGCCCAGATCTCTTTGCACCGGCCCCTTATGGATCCTACTACGGGTGGTGGGCCCACGGGAGGGCGGCCCCGGCCACCAGGCGCTTGCCATTGAGCACCCATCCCAGGCCTGGCTCCAGGATGGGGCCCCAGTGACGCCGATCCGGGCGACGTAAACGGCCTTGTTTTTGTTGTCATCATAAGGGACTTCTGATTGTTTGTTTTTTCACAAACAAATTTTTCTAACTGAGTCCAGATGACTACAACTGAAGGTTTTTCTACTATGGAACACGCCTGGACGAATGAGGGATTACACCGACATATTTCCAAGAATTTTGGGCCTAAAACCTTGGATTTAGTTCGGGAACTCGAATCTGTAGCCTGGAAACTAGCAGACAACAGGGATCACTTGAGGTTCAATCTTAGATGCAGACAGAACAACATGATCCCGAAGAGCCTGCAGATCAAATCACCGGTCAGAGGACACAGAGCAGAGAAGATTTGGAGAAGGAGCCTTATGCTCAGTGAAAGGATCCAGGAAAACAACGTCAGAATTGATCAATTGAAAGACAGAACAGGAACTTTACAGGAGAAATTAACCAGCATACTCCCTGAAGAAGCTTTCAAAAGAGTGCTGGATTTTACACAGACAGCACAAGAAGCACAGCACAGGAAGAGCAAAGAACGCCAAATCAAGAAGTTCAACATTCTTTTGAACAAAAAGAATGCAGGTGAGGTCGAGCTAGACATTAGGACTGAGACAGACAAATTAGCGACCAGCAAAAACAATTGGATTAAGAACCTATCAGATCGTGTCCTGACACAGGCAGAAAAGGAGGTGCTCTCTAAAGGGCTCAACTTTTCTGTCACCTCTAAACACATCCCTACAGAGGACTACATCACAGCCACTGAAACGGCAATTAGGAACAACAAAATGACTGAATCGGAGGCTGCAGACCTGAGGTTACGTGTCACAGCGACTCTGAAGAGTGCCAAACCACCTCCTTCAAATATCACATCTGAAGAGAGAAAAGCACTTTCAGCACTAGAGAAAGATCATAGCATCAACATCCTCCCAGCAGACAAGGGACGTTGCACTGTGATTCTCAACGCAGCTGATTACGAAGCCAAAGTCCACACCCTCCTCGAGGACACGACCACATACGAACGCTTGAAAAGAGATCCGACCAGTGGCTACAAGAAGAAAGTGATAGACTGTTTACAAAGGCTGGAAAAAGAGGAAGTGATAGACCGGCCTCTGTATTACAGACTGTATCCTGGGGAAGCCATGCCTTGCATTTATGGCCTTCCAAAAAAAAAAAATACACAAAAAGGATGTTCCACTCAGACCCATAGTGTGCAGCACAGATTCCATCACTTACAATGTGGCCAAGCATTTAACAACTATATTGGCTCCACTTGTGGGGAATTCGGAACATCATGTGGAAAACACGCACAACTTTGTGGATAAAGTGAAACATCTCCAACTGGACCCAGATGACCTCATGGTTTCATATGATGTTGTGTCCCTGTTCACCTGCATCCCGACCTCTGATGCAGTTGCAGCGGGGAGGATCAGACTGCAGGAAGACACCACCCTACAGGAAAGGACCAAACTGACACCTGAACACATATGTAAACTGTTGGACATCTGTCTGAACACCACTTACTTTCAATTCCGGGGACAATTTTACAGACAGATTCATGGCTGTGCCATGGGCTCGCCCGTCTCTCCCATAGTGGCCAACCTGTACATGGAGCACTTTGAGAAGAAGGCACTGTCCTCATTCTCAGGCATAGCCCCAAAACTGTGGCTCTGCTATGTCGATGATACTTTTGTAACAATCAAGAAACAAGAGCTGGAAACCTTCTCTGATCACATCAATGCTGTGGACGCTAAGGAGAATCGCTTGGCCTTTCTTGATTGTTCCACGATCAGAGGAGAGGACGGGAAGCTCCAAATAGAAGTATATAGGAAACCTACACACACGGACCAGTATCTGCTCTTTGGTTCCAACCACCCACTACAGCACAAGCTGGGTGTGATCAGAACCTTACAACACAGAGCTCAAGCTGTGCCCACCAGCTCAGAGGGCAAGAAGAAAGAGGAAAAACATGTCTGAAATGCCCTCTCAGCCTGTGGTTACCCCGCTTGGGCTCTCAACAGAGTGAAGAGAACCAAGAAGCAGGACAAAAGGGAAACTGAACAGAGAAGGAAGGGTGTTTCTATCCCTTATGTCTCTGGCCTGTCGGAAAAACTGCAGAGAATTTTTAGACAACACGAAGTCCCTGTTTATTTTAAACCAGGAAACACTTTAAGACAAAAACTGGTTCACCCAAAGGACAAGTTGCCGAGTCAAAAACAGAGCAATGTAGTTTATTCGATCCAATGCAGTGAAGAAAGCTGTAAAGAACGGTACATAGGTGAGACAAAACAGCCTCTACACAAGAGGCTTTATCAGCACAGAAGAAATACAAGTTCAGGACCACAGAGCGCCGTGCATCTCCATCTTGAAGCCTCTAATCACTCGTTTGAAGACGGTGAGGTGAAGGTTTTAAGCAGGGAGAAAAGATGGTTTGAAAGAGGAGTCAAGGAAGCTATTTTTGTTAAAAAAGAAAGACCTTCTTTAAACAGGAATGGAGGGCTAAGATTCAATCTTCCTGGTATCTATAATGGGATACTGAACCCCTGGAAAGGTAGAGGACCAGGACCAGGACATTTAGATGCTAATCAGGTACTCAGGGTGGTTGAGCCAGGGTCTCACAAAGACAAAGAGGATTCTAATAGCCCATTAAAATTCTGAATAGGCTAGCTCGGTAGATACAAGGGGGGAGTTTCTGTTGAAACAAACAACTCTTTCTACTTCAGGAAGGCTCCGCCCAATGGGCGGGTCTTACCACAGAACAGTATTAATATCGGAGTTCTCGATCTAAATTCTTTTATTGACAATGACTCTTGGATAAGAGTCGAAACGTCTATTTTTTCTAACTGAGTCCAGATGACTACAACTGAAGCTTTTTCTACTATGGAACACGCCTGGACGAATGAGGGATTACACCGACACAATTAAAGTCTACATTTTTTGAGTTTTTTGGAAACAGGGGGTACTTTAGGGAAAATATATTTGTATATTCTTGAAAACTGGATTTTTGGGGACAAACCTAGACTAACCCACAAACCCATGACAGAACACCAATAGCCTGAATAAAGGCAAGAAAAGAAAAGATTGAATGATTTTATACTTTTTGCTCATTTATTAAATATTGCTCTATCTTAAAAAATATATTTTCTCCATTGGATTAAATGCAAACAGAACTTCAAACTGTCCTTGACCCTCAAATGCCAAGTAAATAGTGATTCAGAGGAAATGTATTACTTCTGCATATTGTATAGTGCTTGGATTGAGTCTACTTTTGTTTCTTGTATTGATTGTTCTTTTCAGAATAATAATAATATAATTATACTATCTGACGTAGTCATAGGTTTATTCATCATTCATGACAGTTTCTTCAGTGTTTATTTGATAATGATATACGACAAAATAATAATGTCCTAAATACTTTCGTAATGACTACAAAGCTCCAGCGCATTTGAACTGTGATGTGAGGAATGTTATAACCAGCTGCACCGGTTCTGCCACTCACGGTCAGAACGCCCCAATGTACGCGCCTCCTGAACCGCAGCTCCACCTTAAACTGCCCGCGTGCTTTCCACCGTAAACGTACAATCTAACAGGCAGCGCACAGGACTATACGTTTACCTGAGAGCAGAGTTTACAGGAGTGTGTCATGCGATGCTTGGGTCTGGAGTCTGAACTGAAGATGCTGCTGACCTGAGATGACCTAAGATGACCTGAGATGACCTGAGATGACCAAGAGTGACCCCTGACATGGCCCCAGGTGCACTACTCCTGCTGCTCCTGCTGCTGCTGTTGCTGGGCCTGTGTGATGGTGAGTCCATACTGTTCTACTGTACAACTCTGTATAGATCTTTAAACACGTCCAAATAAATACATTCTAAAATACAGAATGGAGCGAATGTGATGTGGAACGTAATGTGATTTGACTTGAGAAACTGAATATCACAAAATCTGAAAAATCCAGGTGTTTTGTCAAAGTGAAAAGACATGTGAGCGATAGAGCTGCTGTAAACACATTTAACATTAGGTTTTAGAGCATTATTTGGCTGATAGTCAATTATGATCCTGATTACTTTACCACAAATTATATTTTTTGTGACGCTCAAATACAATTTTAAGGAAAGATCACAGCATTTTCCCATCCTGACATTTGTACACTGGTCATCCAAAATTGTTGCTTATTTTTGGTTGACTTTAAATCGGAAAATTAGCATTTAGATTAGTTAGTTGGATTAGTTTATTTGTGCAGAAACTTGACAGACGGAAAAGGCTGAAGCTAATGCGTATTAGGCCTGCCCTTTGTACTGTACCTCGCTGTCATAAAATAAATGTGAAATCATAATTAGTATCCTTAGAATCTTACATCACTTAATCATTTAAATTGTATTATAGGTTTCAGGTGCAGGAAGTCACAAATGTTGAACTAAATCATTTCAAAAAGTGACTGTTTTTTTTCTGTATTAGAACAAAAAAAATCCGAATTTTAACAAAATCCATTTTAGCTGTCCCATATCTCTATTTAATATGATTGGCTTGTAGAATGTTGTGATGTCATCTGAAACCCATCAATTGCCTCCAGTCACCTCCATTCCAGGATATTGTACATTCTGATGAGAGAGCATTTGAAAGGGTCTGATAGGATCGTTAAGTGTGACATCACAGGTCCAAATGCTCAATTAACAAAATGGCAGAAACAGGAATTTATCTGAGCCTCCTGATGAAACTGTTTCATCATAAATTTAGGAAGCAGAACCTCTTTCACACTAAATAATATCAGTACATATAACTGTTTTATTTCTAAGCCCAGATTTGAATGGATATATATATATATACGGTATATATATATGGTTATAATATATCTAAAAATAGAAATGAATGATGAAGCCAATCCTCATATGATGTTTATCTGATCATATTTATATCATGTTTCTGCTCCTCACCTAATAAACTAGTAAACAGCCAAATCACCTGATCTGAGGGCACTATCTTACATTGTCTTGATTGTGGCAGTGGGAAAAGACACTGGGAACTTGGGTAAAAGTTGAGAAAGTTTCAGGGAAGTTTTAACACTCAAATTCACTTCATTGTCATTGGAATAACAGAAGCCACAGCCTCACATTCTCCGCTCTCTGTCTATCATAAAAACTATATCTATAAAACTGAACTATTGAAACATACTAAGCACTTACAGACATAGCAGTGTTATACAGTGGAAATCAGGTATAATAAAAGTTTGAAACTCACTGAAGAAGCTGGGTCTCTCGTCATATGGCGGTGGCAACCGTCTCTGCTCCAAACAGTTCCAGAGATAAAGTGTAGGTGACATGTTCTATTATATAAAACAAAATCAATAGAAATTCCGTCCATAAAATGGAAGATAACATCCAAAACAGACCTCGTTCTCGGTTGCTACACTCACTTTCTGCCTAACAGATGGCAAATAAACAAATGAAGTAAATGCATTTGATTGAGCTTCATTTATCTATAATGTTGAGAGATTACAACAATGCCATACAATAAGCACATGTCGGCCTCAAGCAACGGACAACATGAGCCCTGACGCACAACAACAGGACACGCTTGTTTTAGCACAAAATAGTGTTATAACGAAGGAAAGGAGTTTTTCAAAACGTGCATCTGAAAGTTTATTTCTCTTGCGAGGACAAGACTCAGTCTCTAGCTGTGTAGTGATCATGCTCACAACACGCCGAGCTCTGGGATGATGACGTAACCAAAATTAACGCGTTACTCTTTTGAAAAAGTAACTTGGGGAGTATTAGATTACATGGGTGCATAAAACTAACGCGCTTACGTTCCTCGTTACTGTAAAAAAGTAATTTGAGTTCTCAAGTACGCGTTACTAGCTAACGCGTTACCCCTCAAATCTGATTATGTCTATAAGTACTCACTTTTAGTAAAATAGAGATACTGGAGCATAAAAAATACTATAAAATAAAAGTAGCACAAACAAATATCTACTGAAGAAAAATTGTTGAAGTGCACGTTTAAAAATGTACTTCACACAGATTTTGGGAACTGTTAAAGCGTGAAATATTGTGATTTTGCTAAAGAATTGTGTTGATTTAGCTGATTTGTGAAGTGCGTTTTATGTATATTATGTGTTTGCTCGAAGATGCAAATTCAATTCTAAACTTGATGGAAGATGTCACCATGGTGCAAAAAATACAGTGGCTTGCAAAAGTTTGAACGCCTGTCATGTTATGACCACAATCGTATTGCCTTTTTTTGTGAAAGAGCAACACAAAGCGGAACACAATTGTGAAGTGAAAGAAAAATTATACTTGATCTTGATTTCCAGATTGCCAAAGTATTCTCCCTGGGAATACTTTAGGGAACCGCCTTTCACGACAATTACAACTGCAAGTTTTCTGGGGTGTGTCTCTGAGCTTGAGCTGTTTTGCAAAGAAGAACGGGCCAAAACTGTAGGTGAGCAAAGCTGTAGGTCTAACCTTGACTGGGCCATTCTAACAAATGAATTTGTTTTGTTTTAAGCCAATCCATTGTAGCTTTGGCTTTATGTTTAGGGTCATTGGGGTCTGCTTAAGTCTCAAGTCTTTTACAGACGCCAACAGGTTTTCTTCCAATATTGTCCTGTATTTGGCTTGATCCATCTTCCCATCAACACTGAGCAGCTTCCCTGCTCTGGTGCAAACCGTCCCAGTGCAGCTGTAGGTCCGGGTTTGATGGAGCCATCAGGACAACATCGTCTGCAAACAGCAGAGATGAGATCCTGTGGTCCCCAAACCAGAAACTCCTGACTGCACCTAGAAATTCTGTCCATAAAAACAATGGACAGACCCGAAGAGAAAGGGCAGCCCTGGCAGAGTCCAACATGCACTAGGATCAGGTCTAATACAGCTCCTGCTCTGGTCATACAGGGATCACACAGCCCAGAGTCAAGGGCCGCAGAGCCCATACTTCCAGAGCACCCCCCAAAGGACACCCCGAGGGACACGGTCGAAAGCCTTCTCCAGATCCATAAAGCACATGTGGACTGGTTGGGCAAACTCCCATGAACCGTCGAGCACCCGATGGAGAGTATAGAGCTGGTCCAGTGTTCCACGACCAGGACCTAAACCACTCCTCCTGAATCCGAGGTGAAACAGTCAGATTCTCATCTTCAGAATCTCCTCTCCAGGACCCTGGAGTAAAACTTACTGGGTAGGTTGAGGAGTGTGATCCCTCTGTAGTTAGAACACACCCTCCGGCCCCCTTTCTAAACGGAGGGACAGTCTCAGTCTGCCAGTCCAGAAGCACTGTCCCCGATGTTGCAGAGACGTGTCAGCCAAGATCTGATCATCGCGGCCCCCACCTTCAACTGTTGCCCAGATTTATCTGCACCGGCTCCTTATGGATCCGACTACTGGTGGTGGGTCCACGGCCCTTGGGGTATGTCAAGCCGGGCCCCGTGGGGGAAAGACCCAGGCACCAGCCCCTCGTCATCGAGCACCCACCTCAGGCCTAGTTCCAGGGTGGGTCCCCGGCGGTAACGCCTAAGTAAACCTTAACCTTACCACATTACACCATTTCCATTGGAAATGTAACCAATGTTGTTCCTCTTTAATGTATTCAAAATAAAATGTAGCAGCGAGTGCAAGTATGTATTTAGTGACAATGATAAAGGATGTCCATTTTAGTTCAAAATAAACTTCATACACGCAATAATCTAAATGAAACGAAAATATGCAATGCCATTCATTCTCTCATTCTCTCATTATTTCTCTCTCTCTCTCTCTCTCTCTCACACACACAGGTGTAGGTGTACTTTCTGCACCTTCTGGTCTCTCCACCAAGTCCATCAACATGAGACACAATCTGAGCTGGCGACCTCTGCTGGACCAATGTGACACTGCAGTGCTGTATTCAGTCCAGTATCAGGGGTGAGTAAACCTGGACCAAAGCACATGAACCAGGCCTAAACCATGACTAAACCAGACTGTGGCTTCAGGACTAAAACAGGTCCTAAACCCCGTTGTCCCAGGACTAAAACTGCTCCTAAAGCCAGTGACCTCAGGACTAAACCTGCTCCTGAGCCAGTGACCTCAGGACTAAACCTGCTCCTAAAACCAGTGACCTCAGGACTAAACCTGCTCCTAAGCCAGTGACCTCAGGACTAAACCTGCTCCTAAGCCTAGTGACCTCAGGACTAAACCTGCTCCTAAGCCAGTGACCTCAGGACTAAACCTGCTCCTAAGCCTAGTGACCTCAGGACTAAACCTGCTCCTAAAACCAGTGACCTCAGGACTAAACCTGCTCCTAAGCCAGTGACCTCAGGAATAAAACCTGCTTCTAAGTCTAGTGACCTCAGGACTAAACCTGCTCCTAAGCCTAGTGACCTCAGGACTAAACCTGCTCCTAAGCCAGTGACCTCAGGACTAAACCTGCTCCTAAGCCTAGTGACCTCAGGACTAAACCTGCTCCTAAGCCTAGTGACCTCAGGACTAAACCTGCTCCTAAGCCTAGTGACCTCAGGACTAAACCTGCTCCTAAGCCAGTGACCTCAGGACTAAACTTGCTCCTAAGCCTAGTGACCTCAGGACTAAACCTGCTCCTAAGCCAGTGACCTCAGGACTAAACCTGCTCCTAAGCCAGTGACCTCAGGACTAAACCTGCTCCTAAGTCTAGTGACCTCAGGACTAAACCTGCTCCTAAGCCAGTGACCTCAGGACTAAACCTGCTCCTAAGCCAGTGACCTCAGGACTAAACCTGCTCCTAAGTCTAGTGACCTCAGGACTAAACCTGCTCCTAAGCCTAGTGACCTCAGGACTAAACCTGCTCCTAAGCCAGTGACCTCAGGACTAAACCTGCTCCTAAGCCAGTGACCTCAGGACTAAACCTGCTCCTAAGTCTAGTGACCTCAGGACTAAACCTGCTCCTAAGTCTAGTGACCTCAGGACTAAACCTGCTCCTAAGCCTAGTGACCTCAGGACTAAACCTGCTCCTAAGTCTAGTGACCTCAGGACTAAACCTGCTCCTAAAGCCTAGTGACCTCAGGACTAAACCTGCTCCTAAGCCAGTGACCTCAGGACTAAACTTGCTCCTAAGCCCAGTGACCTCAGGACTAAACCTGCTCCTAAGCCTAGTGACCTCAGGACTAAACTTGCTCCTAAGCCTAGTGACCTCAGGACTAAACCTGCTCCTAAGCCAGTGACCTCAGGACTAAACCTGCTCCTAAGTCTAGTGACCTCAGGACTAAACCTGCTCCTAAGTCTAGTGACCTCAGGACTAAACCTGCTCCTAAGTCTAGTGACCTCAGGACTAAACCTGCTCCTAAGCCAGTGACCTCAGGACTAAACTTGCTCCTAAGCCTAGTGACCTCAGGACTAAACCTGCTCCTAAGCCAGTGACCTGAGGACTAAACTTGCTCCTAAGTCTAGTGACCTCAGGACTAAACCTGCTCCTAAGTCTAGTGACCTCAGGACTAAACCTGCTCCTAAGCCTAGTGACCTCAGGACTAAACTTGCTCCTAAGCCTAGTGACCTCAGGACTAAACCTGCTCCTAAGCCAGTGACCTCAGGACTAAACTTGCTCCTAAGCCTAGTGACCTCAGGACTAAACCTGCTCCTAAGTCTAGTGACCTCAGGACTAAACCTGCTCCTAAGCCAGTGACCTCAGGACTAAACTTGCTCCTAAGTCTAGTGACCTCAGGACTAAACCTGCTCCTAAGCCAGTGACCTCAGGACTAAACCTGCTCCTAAGCCAGTGACCTCAGGACTAAACTTGCTCCTAAGCCTAGTGACCTCAGGACTAAACCTGCTCCTAAGCCTAGTGACCTCAGGACTAAACCTGCTCCTAAGTCTAGTGACCTCAGGACTAAACCTGCTCCTAAGTCTAGTGACCTCAGGACTAAACCTGCTCCTAAGTCTAGTGACCTCAGGACTAAACCTGCTCCTAAGTCTAGTGACCTCAGGACTAAACCTGCTCCTAAGCCAGTGACCTCAGGACTAAACCTGCTCCTAAGTCTAGTGACCTCAGGACTAAACCTGCACCTAAGCTCAGTGACCTCAGGACTAAACCTGCTCCTAAGCCTAGTGACCTCAGGACTAAACCTGCACCTAAGCTCAGTGACCTCAGGACTAAACCTGCTCCTAAAGCCCATAGTACATGGGCTCTGGCCTCAGGATTAAAGCCTGTGTTTGCAGGGACTTCGAGCGGCTGGTGTTGAACAGGACCTGGTTGGACGCTGCTCACTGTCAGCTGATCTCCCTCAGCCAATGTGACCTGAGCTTGGAGCTGAGCTCAGACTCGGACTACAACCTGAGGGTTCGTGCTCACTGTGGGCGTGTCCTGTCACCATGGCAACAGCTGGTCTCGCCTTTCAATCGGAATGATAGTAAGCAATAACTACTCTGTGTGACTAATGGCTCAAGTGTGTTGCTATAAAGTGGTGATGACAAATCAAAGCTTGGACCAAAATTATTTGGTATTTGAATGAGAACAAAACATTCTGACGTAGATCTCACTTACTCATGTTCTCTTACAACAGAACAACAGCTCAGGTGACAGTGGTGCAGGTAAAGCCTTGGTCTAAAGTGGAGCAGGAAAGTTAGTCTTGCAGCACACTCAAGCTTTACTGTCATTACCTGACAAAGGAGTGTCCCGTCCCAGCAACAACATAAAGGTTCTTCAGTCAAATCCTGAAAAAAACACTCAAAACATGTCAGTGTACATGAGCTGGACAAAGACCACCTCTCAACTGTAAGAGCCCTTGGGCTACAATGGTGCTTGGAAAATTATAAATTCATCTTCACAATGGATGTAATGTCACAACAGAAACTACCCACCCAGTGTGGAATAATGATGCCACAGAGAGATCGCCACAGTAACACTGTGAAGAAATCATGGCTGGGATGAAGAAATTCCACAAGTTGAAGCTGCAATAGTTGATGGAGTTGGAACACTTGCCAGCATTTCAAGCAAACAGGTGCATAAAACTTTAAGACTTTGGAGCTTCAGTCAAAGCTGAGCTTCATCATTTTGCAGATGCCAGCGACAGAGTCTCCTGTCACTTTCCCTCACCTAGAACTCTTCTAGCAACACAAATGGACAAAGTGATCAAATCAGTGTTACAAATACGTCATACTTCTTGTCTGACAGCTGCACAGTTGTCAAATACATAAACACGGAAAAGAAAAGATTCAGAATATTTGTAGAAAACAGAATCAAACTCATTCAAAATACATTTAAATCCTCACAAGATGCAACAAAAGAAGACAGAAGCAGACATCACTGCCAGAGGAGTTTCACTGCACAAATAGAAACATGGTTCAGTGGTCCAGGTTTCCTCACTGTGAGTGTAAAGAAACATGGCAGAAGAATAAAGTGAGCTATGAAGATTCATACATCAATGATCTTTACTTGTTCAACACAATGGCCGAATGTTTCACTCAACAAACTCATCATTTCTCAGATTGGAAAAGGCTGAAAATGGCAGCTGCTTGGATTTTGAAGTCTAAAGAAACTTTACGTGAAATTAGTCAAACACGAAAGAATCTCCAGAATAACACTCGTGTGCTCCAGAGCTCACCTGTCAACTGATGACCTGAAGCCGGAGATGCAATCATTAGGTTTGTTCAAGAACAAAGATTTCCCAATGAACTGAAATAAATCCCATTTACAAGTTCAATCCAGCACAGCTAAGGCAACCGAACAAAACCATCCAATCATTTTGTCAGAGGATTAACATTCATCAAAACATTCACAAACAAGCGAGAAATATTGGAAGTCCTCTCAATGTTAAGCGAGAAATATTGTTACTCACGCAAATGCAGCAACAAGAACAGTGTGTATTCTGCAGAAAATACTAAGAAAACTTTAGTGTAAAGCATTATTCTCATGTCCACACTGACTCACCGGTTTCACACTTTCACGCTCACAGATCAGACATTACTTGTGTCCAGAGAGAGTCACAGGTTTGTGTTTGTGACTGAGCCATAAAGTCTGAAACCAAGCAGCAGCCCCGCCCACAATGAGCAGAGCTCCACCTTTAATACCCCCTTGCCCCTCCCCTGGCAATTCTTTTTGGACAAATTATAAAGTAGAAGAAATAAACAAAAAATAACAAATCTATAAGACTCCTTTAACATCTTACCACAAGGCCCTATTTTCTCTAAAATGCCTGACTTAATGAGCCCATCAATTCAAACTGACACTTTTTCTGAATCCCTTGGACTCCAAATATATGACTGGACTCTTTGTGAAGCTGAGACTCAGTAGTTTTGGCCTCTGATGTCAGATTCACTCTAAACTTGGGCAAGATGCATTGTGTGACTGAGGCCATGAGGCCCCCAGTCTATCCCAGGGCAGCTCTAGTGCAGAAGGAACTGAGCCCTCACCTTCTGTCTATGTTTTTCATTGTTTTGCAGCGGAACTGTTGGCCCCGCGGCTGAAGCCGGACGTGCTGGGAGACCGTCTGCTGGTGTCTCTGGAAGACGTGCCTCACATCTACTTTGTACGAGTGTTTCTGTGGAGGACCCGACTCCAGGAGCAGGTACCATTTCACAAACTGCATTTGCTCAGATTTTCTCTCAAAATATTCTCTAAATCTTCTGATGTACCTGACGGTTTCAGGTGCTGGAGAGAGTGGTGCGCTTGGAGCAGGTCCTGTTCGAGGACCTGCAGGAGGGAGAGGAGTACTGTTTCCAAGCCCAGAGCGAGCTGCCCTCAGGCCGCAGGGGCCGCCGCACAGTGCCACAGTGTGTCTACATCCCAGGTCTGCACTTACGCTCATGCTTTTATACTCAAATATAAAAGCATGAGTGGTGGTGTGATTTTATAAGATCACAAGCAGCGTTTCATTATGTTACATCATCTACTGAAGGGCTCCTCTGTGTTTTTAAAGATCAGACTCATTCACCAGGTACATTCTGCCTCCCCCGCCTGTAGACTCACCTCACACTAATCGTATGGACTGTTTTATTGGACAGGACACGACATGCGTTGCTCTAGGTGTTTGCTGAGACCTCACTGCACAGTAACAATGAGCTCCGCCCACAGCACTGTGTTTGTCTTTTTATTGTGATGTGTTTTAATGTGCTTCTTATACATTACTCCATGTGTTGGGCCTGTCACTTGCTGGGACAGACAAATATTTTCTATTTCTATCTCACTTACTTACACTTTCTACTCTCAAAACTTTAACTACACTGGTGCATAATAACTCTTCCACTCCTCAGTGCATCAGCAAGTAGAGTCCATGCGCCCTCTGCAGGCAACAATAGCAGCTTGCTAAGAAATCTAGAAGTACTACTTCTAATCTGGATCAATAATTGTGGACACGACTAACTAGTCGTGTCCACAATTATTGGCAGTTGAAGTTGGCTGAGTTGTGCTCAAACATTTACTTGCCTTGACTTCATGTTGTTGGGAAATTTGTCCTCTGCATTTGACACATTGTTCAGTGCCACTGGAACAACCTGTCAGGAGCCACAGTGCAGCCCCGAGGACTTGTCCTGGTTTAGTTGCAGTGTATTCTTACCGTAGTCCTTATTTAGTCTTGGTTTTGTGCTGGCGTTTGGAACCTGCTTTGTTCTGGTCTGGTTCTTTCCTGATTCTGTTTTCTGTCCCAGGCTCTGGAGGATCATTGTGGGAGATGCCGCTCAAGGTGGCGTTCGCTGTTGTCCTCTCTGTAGGATTTCTCTGCACTGTTCTGTGGTTCACCGTCCACCCCCCACCTCAGACCTGCATCATGTTCTGCCACAAGGAGGCGCTGCCACAATCCCTGGTCAGCAGTTACATCCTTGTTTTACAGTTCTGTCTTCTCATGTCATAGCATTATAAGTATAGTAGTTCTTTCCATTTAAAACTCATCATCATTGAATCTAAAGGCTCGGATAGAAAAGGTAGGCATCTGGAAACGTTTTGAAACGTACATTAAAAACATGGAATTATAATGTCAAATAATAAGAATGATACTTATTTCCTCTTTCTTATAATTAGGTTGTGTGTGTGTGTGTGTGTGTGTGTGTGTGTGTGAGAGAGAGAGAGTGTGTGTGTGTGTGTGTGTGTGAGTGTGTGTGTTGTGTGAGAGAGTGTGTGTGTGTGTGTGTGTGTGTGTGTGTGTGTGTGTGTGTGTGTGTGTGTGTGAGAGAGTATGTGTGTGAGAGTATGTGTGTGTGTGTGTGTGTGAGAGAGTATGTGTGTGTGTGTGTGTGTGTGTGTGTGTGTGTGTGTGTGTGTGAGAGAGAGTATGTGTGTGAGAGTATGTGTGTGTGTGTGTGTGTGTGAGAGAGTATGTGTGTGTGTGTGTGTGTGTGTGTGTGTGAGAGAGTATGTGTGTGAGAGTATGTGTGTGTGTGTGTGTGTGTGTGTGTGTGAGAGAGTATGTGTGTGAGAGTATGTGTGTGTGTGTGTGTGTGTGTGAGAGAGTATGTGTGTGAGAGTATGTGTGTGTGTGTGTGTGTGTGTGAGAGTATGTGTGTGTGTGTGTGTGTGTGTGTGTGTGTGTGTGTGTGTGAGAGTATGTGTGTGTGTGTGTGTGTGTGTGTGTGTGTGTGAGAGAGAGTGTGTGTGTGTGAGTGTGTGTGTTGTGTGAGAGTGTGTGTGTGTGTGTGTGTGTGTGTGTGAGAGAGTATGTGTGTGAGAGTATGTGTGTGTGTGTGTGTGTGTGTGTGAGAGTATGTGTGTGTGTGTGTGTGAGTGTGTGTGAGAGTATGTGTGTGTGTGTGTGTGTGAGAGTATGTGTGTGAGAGTATGTGTGTGTGTGTGTGTGTGTGTGTGAGTGTGTGTGAGAGTATGTGTGTGTGTGTGTGTGTGTGTGTGTGAGTGTGTGTGAGAGTATGTGTGTGTGTGTGTGTGTGTGTGTGAGAGTATGTGTGTGTGTGTGTGTGAGAGTATGTGTGTGTGTGTGTGTGTGTGTGTGTGTGTGTGAGAGTATGTGTGTGTGTGTGTGTGTGTGTGTGAGAGTATGTGTGTGTGTGTGTGTGTGTGAGAGTATGTGTGTGTGTGTGTGTGTGTGTGTGTGTGTTCAGCGCACCTTCGAATATCATGTAATTATGCTACATTTAGATTTAAATGCTCCTCCTTATCACTTGTTGCAGGTATGAGACATATCCACCAATGCTATTCCTCAACACACAGAGAACACAATTCAACTTAGAATATGAAACAACACAGAAATATCAGACGTTTGCGTGGCATGCATGGGAGAAGACGCCGGGCTGGGTCACTCAGGCTGTTGTAAGCAGCCTGGCTGACCCTGCTGCGTCTCACGCCGTTTTTTCTCATGCAGGTTGGTTTTATTAGATAATTATGGAATAGGCGGGTCACATTTCTCATTGGTCAGCTTCGCATCAAGGCACTCGTCTTTACAACAGTTGGTATTTTCCGCAGAGATAAAGCCTTGGGTAATATGTTTATCTAACTCCCCTGGGGTGTTACACCCCTCCCAAGGGTTAACATCCTTTGCTCCATCTTTACGACACCTTCACAAACACTTGCTGTCACACACCCGTTTTTCTCTTAGACTAATGATGCAGATAATATATCACTATTATGCAGATAAAATACATCACAGAAATATAATCATACATTCACATTTCATCACACAGGTGAAGTGGGATTTTTCAATGCCAGTGCAGACTCAAGAAGAGGAAGAAGTCTTCATTGTGCAGGTCCAAGAAGCTGCTCCCCCCTCAGCTGTGGCTCTTCTATAAGTCCAGGAGTCATCCCCCATCTGCTGTGGCTCTTCTGTAAGTCCAGGAGTCCTCCCCTTTCTGCTGTGGCTCTTCCAGATGTGAGAGGTTGAAACTCTGTGGCTCCATTGATGCAGTTTGCAAAAAAACAAGAGGATTCCGGTCTTGATAGCGGAGATCTCCAAGGGATTTACACCAGATCAGGCCTGATGAGGAGACGAGAACATACATGCTGCAGACTGGACAAACATCTGAACCGCAGTAATGTCCACCTAATGGTCTGCTAATGCTCAGGAGGAACAAGCAGCGAGCTAACCATAAAAGACTTTAGCAAGTTGCAGGCTCTACTTTGAATGTGTGCGAGTTTGAACATTCAAACTATGGCTTGTTTCCACTGGTTCCCTTTGGCGCAGTCCAAAAGTGTCTCTTAATTAAATGAACATAAGCAATCCAAAGCTGACCCTGCAAGGTCTAGCATCCATCCAAAAATTGTTTTGCTCGCTTAGTTCTCGGAGCATTTTAGCGAAGAAGGAAGTAGTATATGAAGTAGTATATATCAGGTGGATCAGCTGTCTAACATTATCCAAACCTAATGCATTATGTAAAGAGGGGTTAAAACATGGGGAGGAGGCCCAGAGAAGTGAAATAAATGTGGAAAAATCTGAGGATGAACCGGAAGTAGTTTCCTTGTCATAGTTTCCTACGTCTCACAGCCACACAAACACGGAATTACTATATTTCTGTTGCTGAGGTCGGCTTCATGATTAAAAAGTATAATTCAGGTACAATTTAGGTTTTATTTATTAATGACGAGTTAAGTTTGGTTGATGTCAGTTCACAAAGCAGAGCTTGGCTTCTGAACTCTGTGCCAGGACCTGAAGGAGGAGTCAGTTGAAACTCCTTTTTCCTTCCAAACTGAAGGACGGTTCAAATGCAAAGGACAATAGGGACATTAAAGTCTTCCTTGGTATTCAATTCCAACAGTATTTCTCAGTGTTTTGGATGTGCTAAAGATTAAAACTTAAAGGTGCATTAGTTACTTACTTATCTATCTTGCTTTGATTCAGTAAGTTTTTATTTCTGAAAAACAAATTGACTCATATTCGTAGTGGGTTTACCTCTCCACAGACCTGACCTGTAACCGGTGGCGTCACCTTGCTTGTCTCCATGGAGATGGAGAAGTTTAATGTCACAATGTGGAACATTCCAAATAAGGCATTAACATGAAGAAAAGCAGGTGCCCTCACCTCCACCTGAAAAGCTGCATTGTGCACTTTTAAAAAAAAATATTTGGTTTGAAGGAGACATTTGATGTCAAATCAACGTTTAACCTTGTTACAACAGTGTTTCCTCTTCAATTATTTTACTCAAAGTTGTACTTTTATTGATTCCTGCATGTTTGACTAATCCTGTATTTGTCCTGCAACTGTGCCTGCGATATCTGAATGCTCAGAAATTCCTGTTTACACCTACCCCTTATCCCCGCCCACATATATGCTTAGTTGTGATTATTTGAACAATTAAGACTCAGTGTGACACATGTAACATTTATTGTCATTATTGGTTATTGTCAGTTACAAAAAAACATGTAAATGACTGTAATCTGCTGCTCGTTACAGCGCAGTCACTATGAAGAGGCGGGGCTTATCAGTCAATGGACCTGTTTCTATTACTCAGCCGTTTTAAGATCAAGATTGATGTTTACAATGAAAAATAAAATAGATTCCTGCAATAGTTCAATATTTGATGGGATTGAACGGGCAACAGAATGCAAGTATTGTGCTTCAACTTTTTTACAGCTTACATTTTTCACAGTAGGTCAGTGTTAATTTTGACAACAAAATTGGTGCTTTTCTTTTGACTAAAATCACTTTTTGTTTTAGTTCAGATTTAATGCATTATTTCTTTTTAATTTTAGTCAAACATGTCACTCCAGTTTGTTTCTCAAGTAAAAGTACTGATACAAGAGAAAAACATTAATAAAGTAAAAGTTTCATGTTGAAATATATTTAAGTTAAACAAAAACCTGAAGTATATGTTGAAAAAGCGAAAAATTTTCACACACATTTTGAATAATAAAAGTATCAAATGTAATCTTGATGAAGAATTGGGTTGATTTTTGGTCAAAAGAAGCAACTGAATTATTAACCCATAATCTTCAGGCAGGATGTCATGAACCTTTTAACAGTACTTTTACTTTTGTACTTTGTTACTTTCCACCACTGAAAATGTCATGCTTATGAGGTCGACAATTTTGTTTTATTCCTTCTTGGACGTCGAGTTTGTTTATATTGGAAAATATCAGAACTTTTATTTGACAAAAATATTGACTTGTTATAGTTTATAAAAATGCATGCAATTTAATGCATGTAGTTTTAGTAATTATGCTGACTTTTCGGTGGTGCACGCTGAGATTGCATGACGAGCTCTATAAAAGCTATTGTTTTTGTCCTTTACTTTTGAAAACATTGTGTACAGTATTATCGATGCATGTTTTTGAATAAAATATTGTATACATTTTTTACATTTTTACAACACTGTGATTAAACAATTGTCATCAAGACCCATTAAGACCCTCTAAAATGCTCGGTCAAACATGTTCAAAATGCTGGAATGGAGGCAAAAGTGTAAAACCATCAGATATACACACTGATTTAAGCTAATATTCAGACTATAAAAAGGGAGTAAGTTGGCAAAAAGAAACCTCAATTTGTATTTGAGCTTCACAAAAAGTTACATTTGTTGTGAAGCATGTAATAAAGCTTTACATTCAATAAAAAACTGTCGAAGGGTCGAGTGTTTGTCCAGTAAAGGCCTGAAAAAAACAAAAAAAGCGTTCATGTCGATCAAAATGCAGTAAAATCAATGTTAAATGTGTTTATCCTGCTGATATCATTCACTTGCATCCGAGTGCTTTCACTTTGACATTACTACATCAATTTGACATATTCTGTGATTTTCTGAAGTCAATCCTAGTTCCTCCATTTAAATCACATCGTGTTCTGTTCACTTTTGTCTCCATTCCAGAATTTAGAATATTTTGTTTTTAGCCGTCTTCAGAGGACATTACTCGATACAGAGCGGTCAATCACAAGTCTCTCACTGAAACCCACACACTTTCGTTCATATATTTTTTATTTGATTTGCCTTTTCTGTTGGAACAAAGACCGTGACGTAGACAGACAACATGCAGCTTCATGTACACGTGGGAAATGGACGGATTCAGCAGTGTCCCAGTGTCCACATGGAGGTAAAGTCGGTCCTGGAGTGCTCTGTCCACAGCCGTGTCCACCACTGAGGACTGGGAAATTCAGCATTTACATTTACAAACCGGGAGGGCTGAGAAGCGTGAAGGCTGCCAGAGACATTTAGAGTTACAAATAATGCAGAATGTGTCCGGTATCGTGACTTGCTCTAGCGCCTTTGCTTTGGCATCTTATGTTTTAGAACTTTCAAAATGTACTGAAAACCACACATTACTTCACATCAGTTACGAATGTGATTTGAAGCAGAAATACCCAGCGAGTCTTTATATGGACTTTAAACAGCACAGAAGATCTCAAAACTGAAACATCTGAAACGGAGTGCTTTCTGAGGCTTAGAGGTAGGAAACTTACTAAACACGATTCATCAAATAATTCCAGGTATGTTTTTGAGGAGGGAACCACGTTAGAACATGGTTAGAAGCTCAAAAAGGTCCATTTAGAAAAATGTGCCCTTTAATCCTCCAAATTTACCCAGAATGCACCGCACAGCCTTTTGGTTCCCAGCAATAAATCCCCCTCCTTCCCAAAAAATATGTAAATGAAATCAATGTTTCCAAAGAAAACCTTGGGGCTGGCTACTGTCAAGTCCTACCTCAGCAGTGGAAGAAGTACTCAGTTACCAATGTAAAAGTACAGACACAAGGGCAAAAGATTACTCGGGTAAAAGCATCACATAACAAGCTACTGAAGGAAAAGTATTGAAGCACCAGTTGAAAAATGTACTTATAGCGTAAGAAGAATTTCAAACTTAATGAGAATTATAATAAAAACCTCTCAAAAGAAAATAAATATCCATTGGAAAAATGCAATATTTGTATTTTTGCACTTAGTAACTTTCCACCACTGCATCTCTGTGGGGTTAAGCCATTCTAGCCATGCTACTGTAACTAAAGTTTGGTAAGATTTGATTTTAGGTTACACTTAGCAATATTCGACTAGATGCTAAAGTATTATTCTTCATAACCTTGTTCTGCTGCTAATTAGACATTTACTAAGACTTTCCTATCAACAAACACCCTATTTCTTCTTACTAGTACGACATTATTCATGCGTTTTTGTACATGAATAAGTAAAACATTTTGGAGGTACTAGCCTTTAACAACTACTATTACCAAAAGCCGAAAAGAATTAGTGTACAAAATATTGGTAGATGTCAAACTAGCAGCAGTTTATGCAAAATAAAGACATTTATGGAGGACAGGATAAATACTAATAAACCACTTGCACAAATTAGCAGCTGGTTAGATGTTTATGTTAAAAGTACCCCAAAATAAAGTGTTATCAAATGTTTTGTGTCTGAGAAAAGCTTAAGAAAGTTGAGGCTTTTCCCGCACAAATTCGTTCTCAAATGGACTGTAATAGAATACTTATGGTTCTAAACAATTATTTATGCAGCATAGGTGTGGAAAAAGTATTTCGGTGTTTGCAGTGGTGGAAAGTATAAAGTAAAAAATACTACACAATAGTTACCCTTTCCCGCAATTCAGATCAGTGTTACAAAACTAGATTAATTAAACATTTAAAGCTTAGTTAGGCTTAATTAGGTAGTTGCAAATGGCAAACCACATATTCTCAGAGCATCGTTGCTGGTACAGAAAGGAGCAGACAGCAGTGAGGTATTTAAGTACTTGTATATTTCCACACATGGTCACAGAAACTCAGTAGCCAGCCCTGATGGTACCTGTCTGAGTAGATATAATATTGTATGATTGTATTGTTATGATTGTAACAGACGTGATGCAAACATTTAAACAACAACAGCGCTGTGGAATGATCACATTTCATAGAAAAGACAAAAACAAGCTTCAAGTATAAAAAAAACTGACCTGATGAGAATGTGTAACGACTTTTTGACATGGACCTATGGATTTCTATTCATGGGTTTCGGTCCCGTGACTTACAGTATTTGTTGTCACTGCCATTTTGAAGAGGTCACCACGTGCCACAGCCTTAGTCTGGAGTGCTCTGTAAGCCCCCTGGTCCCTCCTGACCACTGTAATACTTGTCTGGACAAACAGGGTCTTTGGGGATGTTACAGAAGAGGAATTCTTTGTTGACTTTTTTTCAGCACGTGCAATAAACATGTGGCTTTTATCCTTAAGATGGCAGTAAATACAAGAGTGTGACGTCACTTCGGACCCATGAATACTCTCAGAAACTGACAATGAAGGCAAAGCGTTTAACCCCAGGACACAAACCGTGCTCAGGGACAAAACCATCTTGAAACGTTTTCCTTAAAAGCAAATTTGGTAGGCATTGGCACAAAGTAGATTTACTGACCCACAAAGGTGCACAATGTCATTTTTCAGTGTGAGGGTCCGTGCGAGTTCTAAACTAAGCCCATGGGCCGAACCGGCCCTACAATGATCTGATCCAAACTATATTGTCTCTTGGTTTAGTCTTGGTTAATTCTGCTGGCCCCGCGACCCGGCCCCGGATAAAGCAGAAGACTGTGTAATATAAAATAACTTCTTTAAATGTAAATGTGTAAAGGAAAGATCCTTCACCTGAAGAGTTACATTGTGCACCTTTAGTTCCATCTCTACAAACATCACATGACATTCCAAATATACTCTTGAATTGCTTTACCTTTTGCTCGCATTATGGGATTTGCAAACATGCCTTTTGGTTTCCCTGTAGCAGAAGCGTCATGAGGTGATTCCAGTGGCCCCACTCCGAGATTTGGGGGGCCTCACAGGTGAAAACTGACCATTCGACAAACACTTATAGATTGTGGTCCGCCAACCTTTTTCTTCAACGCTTATTTTTCCTAGTCTTTTTTCCCCCACTCAAATAAAACTCCAGCAATAGAATAAACTAAAACATGTCTAAGAGCTCAGCGTTTCCCCACATGTGATCCTCTGTCCTCCTCCTGGGTCTTTATGAGCTCTTGGGCCGGTGTGTGTGAGGGACAAGAGTCCGGCCCGTCATTGGCCCAGGTCTAGGTGGATGCGGTGCTCGAACAGTGCGATGAGGAGCATGATGCTGAAGCCCAGGAGGATGCCGGCGTTCTGCAGACCGAAGAAGCCCCAGTGACTGAAGCCGTGTTCCCCGGCGTCGTTGTGTAGCATCTCCGGCATCTGCAACACACGATGGCAGGATCGAAGGTTTACCATTCAACATTTTACATCTTTAGGTCAGAGAAAAAAACTGAAATATGCAATTTTCTGTATTTAAGGGCCAAGATATAGATTTTTAGCATCCTATGTAGCCTGCTCCTTTAATCAGGCCTGATCGTCCTGGTTCTCCTCGGCCTGATCCTCCTGGTTCTCCTCGGCCTGATCCTCCTCCTGGTTCTCCTCGGCCTGATCCTCCTGGTTCTCCTCGGCCTGATCCTCCTGGTTCTCCTCGGCCTGATCCTCCTCCTGGTTCTCCTCGGCCTGATCCTCCTCCTGGTTCTCCTCGGCCTGATCCTCCTGGTTCTCCTCGGCCTGATCCTCCTGGTTCTCCTCGGCCTGATCCTCCTCCTGGTTCTCCTCGGCCTGATCCTCCTGGTTCTCCTCGGCCTGATCCTCCTGGTTCTCCTCGGCCTGATCCTCCTGGTTCTCCTCGGCCTGATCCTCCTGGTTCTCCTCGGCCTGATCCTCCTGGTTCTCCTCGGCCTGATCCTCCTCCTGGTTCTCCTCGGCCTGATCCTCCTCCTGGTTCTCCTCGGCCTGATCCTCCTCCTGGTTCTCCTCGGCCTGATCCTCCTCCTGGTTCTCCTCGGCCTGATCCTCCTCCTGGTTCTCCTCGGCCTGATCCTCCTCCTGGTTCTCCTCGGCCTGATCCTCCTGGTTCTCCTCGGCCTAATCCTCCTCGGCCTAATCCTCCTCCTGGTTCTCCTCGGCCTGATCCTCCTCCTGGTTCTCCTCGGCCTGATCCTCCTCCTGGTTCTCCTCGGCCTGATCCTCCTCCTGGTTCTCCTCGGCCTGATCCTCCTCCTGGTTCTCCTCGGCCTGATCCTCCTCCTGGTTCTCCTCGGCCTGATCCTCCTCCTGGTTCTCCTCGGCCTGATCCTCCTCCTGGTTCTCCTCGGCCTGATCCTCCTCCTGGTTCTCCTCGGCCTGATCCTCCTCCTGGTTCTCCTCGGCCTGATCCTCCTCCTGGTTCTCCTCGGCCTGATCCTCCTCCTGGTTCTCCTCGGCCTGATCCTCCTCGGCCTGATCCTCCTCCTGGTTCTCCTCGGCCTGATCCTCCTGGTTCTCCTCGGATCCTCCTGGTTCTCCTCGGCCTGATCCTCCTGGTTCTCCTCGGATCCTCCTGGTTCTCCTCGGCCTGATCCTCCTGGTTCTCCTCGGCCTGATCCTCCTGGTTCTCCTCGGCCTGATCCTCCTGGTTCTCCTCGGCCTGATCCTCCTGGTTCTCCTCGGCCTGATCCTCCTGGTTCTCCTCGGCCTGATCCTCCTGGTTCTCCTCGGCCTGATCCTCCTGGTTCTCCTCGGCCTGATCCTCCTCCTGGTTCTCCTCGGCCTGATCCTCCTCCTGGTTCTCCTCGGCCTGATCCTCCTCCTGGTTCTCCTCGGCCTGATCCTCCTGGTTCTCCTCGGCCTGATCCTCCTGGTTCTCCTCGGCCTGATCCTCCTGGTTCTCCTCGGCCTGATCCTCCTCCTGGTTCTCCTCGGCCTGATCCTCCTCCTGGTTCTCCTCGGCCTGATCCTCCTCCTGGTTCTCCTCGGCCTGATCCTCCTGGTTCTCCTCGGCCTGATCCTCCTGGTTCTCCTCGGCCTAATCCTCCTCCTGGTTCTCCTCGGCCTAATCCTCCTCGGCCTAATCCTCCTCCTGGTTCTCCTCGGCCTGATCCTCCTCCTGGTTCTCCTCGGCCTGATCCTCCTCCTGGTTCTCCTCGGCCTGATCCTCCTCCTGGTTCTCCTCGGCCTGATCCTCCTCCTGGTTCTCCTCGGCCTGATCCTCCTCCTGGTTCTCCTCGGCCTGATCCTCCTCCTGGTTCTCCTCGGCCTGATCCTCCTCCTGGTTCTCCTCGGCCTGATCCTCCTCGGCCTGATCCTCCTCCTGGTTCTCCTCGGCCTGATCCTCCTGGTTCTCCTCGGATCCTCCTGGTTCTCCTCGGCCTGATCCTCCTGGTTCTCCTCGGCCTGATCCTCCTGGTTCTCCTCGGCCTGATCCTCCTGGTTCTCCTCGGCCTGATCCTCCTGGTTCTCCTCGGCCTGATCCTCCTGGTTCTCCTCGGCCTGATCCTCCTGGTTCTCCTCGGCCTGATCCTCCTGGTTCTCCTCGGCCTGATCCTCCTGGTTCTCCTCGGCCTGATCCTCCTGGTTCTCCTCGGCCTGATCCTCCTGGTTCTCATCGGCCTGATCCTCCTGGTTCTCATCGGCCTGATCCTCCTCCTGGTTCTCATCGGCCTGATCCTCCTCCTGGTTCTCATCGGCCTGATCCTCCTCCTGGTTCTCATCGGCCTGATCCTCCTCCTGGTTCTCCTCGGCCTGATCCTCCTCCTGGTTCTCCTCGGCCTGATCCTCCTCCTGGTTCTCCTCGGCCTGATCCTCCTCCTGGTTCTCCTCGGCCTGATCCTCCTCCTGGTTCTCCTCGGCCTGATCCTCCTCCTGGTTCTCCTCGGCCTGATCCTCCTCCTGGTTCTCCTCGGCCTGATCCTCCTCGGCCTGATCCTCCTCCTGGTTCTCCTCGGCCTGATCCTCCTGGTTCTCCTCGGATCCTCCTGGTTCTCCTCGGCCTGATCCTCCTGGTTCTCCTCGGCCTGATCCTCCTGGTTCTCCTCGGCCTGATCCTCCTGGTTCTCCTCGGCCTGATCCTCCTGGTTCTCCTCGGCCTGATCCTCCTGGTTCTCCTCGGCCTGATCCTCCTGGTTCTCCTCGGCCTGATCCTCCTGGTTCTCCTCGGCCTGATCCTCCTGGTTCTCCTCGGCCTGATCCTCCTGGTTCTCATCGGCCTGATCCTCCTCCTGGTTCTCATCGGCCTGATCCTCCTCCTGGTTCTCCTCGGCCTGATCCTCCTCCTGGTTCTCCTCGGCCTGATCCTCCTCCTGGTTCTCCTCGGCCTGATCCTCCTCCTGGTTCTCCTCGGCCTGATCCTCCTCCTGGTTCTCCTCGGCCTGATCCTCCTCCTGGTTCTCCTCGGCCTGATCCTCCTCCTGGTTCTCCTCGGATCCTCCTGGTTCTCCTCGGCCTGATCCTCCTGGTTCTCCTCGGCCTGATCCTCCTGGTTCTCCTCGGCCTGATCCTCCTGGTTCTCCTCGGCCTGATCCTCCTGGTTCTCCTCGGCCTGATCCTCCTGGTTCTCCTCGGCCTGATCATCCTGGTTCTCCTCGGCCTGATCCTCCTGGTTCTCCTCGGCCTGATCCTCCTGGTTCTCCTCGGCCTGATCCTCCTGGTTCTCCTCGGCCTGATCCTCCTGGTTCTCCTCATCTAGGGTCCAGAATTCAGGGTCAAACTCTGGCTCTGTGGTCGAGTTGAGGAGCGCGCTGCAGAATAAGCTGGCCCTGTTCTCTGAGCTCCTTTAACTGGGCCTGGAGATGCTGATTCTAGCTACTCTTTCCATTTGCCCCCGAGCGGATCCAATGTCTTCTTCAGGTTCTCGTGATCATGTCTGGATATGCTCTGTGCCCTCAAGCTCCAGAAGACCTCCAGCTGTCCCTCTGTATGGGCCGTCATTTGTCTCTCCAGGATCAGTCGTTCCCCCTGCACACTCCTTGGTCTTCTCCATCTTCTGCAGCTTCTCATCTCTTTCCTCCTCTGCCTAATTGTTTTGGCTTACCTCCTTGTCGTCCAGTGTCCAGAGCTCCGGGTCAAACTCTGGCTCTGGGAGGAGGTTGAAGAGGGTGTTGTGAGCTCTCTCAATGCATTGTGGTCTGTGCCACTACTTTTCAAAGTAGTGGTGTAGTAGTGGCGTAGATAGAAGTGAGATATTTTTTATTATTACTCAATTGTATATCTAGGAGTTCTGTTGGGAGTGACTAAAACAGTCAGACAAAACAAGGTGGCTTAGGAGTAAAGAAAAAAGAATAAAGGATATTATGAGGAGACGTCTACTGCATCTACCAATAAAAATCATTGACTGTATCGCTGTGAACCTGGTCTTGGACCCTCATGCATTACAGAAAGCAGGAGGAACAGGGGAGCGAGACTACCAGTCCAATGCACTTAGTACTTCATAAAGAACTTTGAACGTTACGGCCACAAACGGTTCTGGTCTGAGCCAGCAGAGGGCAGTGTGTTCACATTGGCAGAAGTAAAGCCAGTGTGGGCTCCTCAGCAGCTGCTCCTGACAGTGGAGCAGGTGGAGTGGGCAGGAACCGCTTGAGGACAGGTCTAGTACAGACAAATGCTTTTGACTGACACATCACTTCAAAAAACTCTTGTCTGCTCCTCAAGAGGCAAGGCTTCTAAACAGAACCTGAACGGGCCGACTTCTTCAGAGAACTGATCTTACATAACACGGACCATTACATGTGTTGTATGTTCCTGACTCAACTTGCTGCTGTAAGTACTTTTCTTGTTTACAAGGGAAACAAAGTACATCACAAAATCATATGTGGTATTGGCTGTCACAAACTCCATATCAGAAGCTCAGAAACTAAATATGAGGTGGACAGAGCCTCTGTCACTCACCATATCCACCAGGGCCACATACATGAAGAGCCCAGCGGTCAGAGCGAAGATCCACATGCACACGTTCTCGGCGTAGTGTCCGACCAGGATGCCCGTGGCCATGCCCAGGAACGCCATCATGGCTGACAGCACGTTGTACAAGATGGCCTGCTTCACCGTCATCCCCGCCTTGAGCAGCACCGCAAAGTCTCCTGGGAAACGCACAACACAATCACATGTCAGTAAAGCCAGATATTCCGTTAAGATTCCACAAAACGTTTTACTTGATAAAGTAAAGTAGTCATTGACAAGGTTTTTCTTCTGTGCAGTCCTAATAAAGGAAGGGAATATCACAATTATTGTTTCTGAGATATGCAAAATTAGCATTAGAAGAAAACTGTTTTTTACAAAATGCGAAAAGAGTTCTTTGAAATGAAAACAAAAACAATAGACTTGCAGAGAAGTCTTTAAAAAAGTGGAAATAAAATGATATTTCTGGCATTTGTGGCTAGTTTTACAGTCCTTTCATGTTTGTACAAAGCTTAAACCTCGACTCAGACATTTACAGGCACATTGTAGCCCACTTCTGATGGATTGTCATAATATCATCTGAATAATGATGTCCTTATGTCCAATTAAACTAGGTCTGATGTGAAATCATGCAGCGGGAAGTTTTTACCGAGTTCATGTGGCAGCTCATGGCAGAACACAGCCACACTGGTGCTGAGGCCACTGGAGAGTCCCTCTGTGAACGCAGCCCCTAAAACAAGCAGTCAGAATCAGCACCGTTATACAAGCAAAGACAACAATATACAGATCACATATCACATATCAGATATCAGATGGATGGTTAGTCCCACTATGACCCAATCTAACCTTCATGAGCATCTGAAGGAAAGTGGAAGAACAGGAAGAACATACGCACGCTAAACAGAAAGTGGTAACACTCCATCACCATGTCGCTGGGTCAATGGGAGGAAGGAAATATAAGACCTATACATCCAGGGAAGTGTTGTAAACCGGATGTGTTGTCTGGTATCGGCATCGTCTGCCAATCTAAGCATTTGTAGAGTAACGGACCTGGATCGGATTCATTGAACAGATCCGCCCGACACAATTAATTGCGTCCTCCAAATGCTGATAATGCTACAGCTAAATACCAGAGCAGCTTAAACTTGACTGAAGAGGCGCTACGCAGCTAAAAGCATTAATAATCACAGAAATAATTATCGTTTTATCTCTGCAATGTCCTTACGGAGCTTTAAAAGTGTCAGCATTCAACAGCAGAGCAGGGCTGAAGGCTGACACTTGTTGTGTGCCATGTGTTCTCAAGCTTCAGTTTGTTTTTTACAGGTCTCAATAATATATAATACGCTGTAAAAAAAAAAAAGAAAACAGCTTAAAAACTAGGGCTGTGCAGCGGTTAAAATTTGGTTATTAATAGCACACTTTGATTACCATCAATGGCAATTAATCACATGTTGGGTGAAAATGTCAATAAACATTATATTAAGGCCTTTTTTGAGCTGTAAATAGACCTTTATTTTACCTTTAGGCATCAAAATAATGTAGAATTTACCAAGTGTTGTGCTATTTTCACTTGAAAATGATTTGTATTGTATGCGACCAAATTATTGAAAAATCTATTCTAAAGTCAAAATATTTAAATTAGATATGTTTAGGATGTTAATTAAATCAGAAGTTCCTAATACTGTGCCTGTCCTGTGCATCTGCTGCTCTTTTTTGCTCACTATAAGCCCGGTGGGGGCCCCGGTGCGGGCCCCCCGGTGCGGCCCAAACTCAAACCAACTCACTGCTTACAAAATACACTGTGGGAAGTAAAACCTCTGCATTTTGATTTTTGAAGTAAACATCACTGACCCGTGCGTAAAACTAACTGATCGGTAATTCTCCGTGCAAATATTTAATGTATTTAGCATAGGGATGCATACCTAAACCCACGTTCAGGTTCAAGTCCGGATTCGAATCCAGAGGTTTAGGTTCAGGTCCGGACCTAATGAGTCCGGCTGAACTCATGCCATATTTGCATAATGTTATAACAGCATAACACAAGACACTTGGCTCAATTAAGTTGAAGACACTTGAACAAGGACGACTATCAAACACAAGGCTTAACTGCAGACTGAAATTAACTCAATTCATCTGGTTTATTCACTGTTTATTAACAGAAGTTACAACTTACAAATCACAAGCTACTAGCTAACACACATTCATGTGTTTTACTAGAGGAACAACTTCCGAACAAGATCAAGTTGAGTATTGGTATTAGGGTAGCTGTTTCAGCTGATACTATGTTTGTCAAGTGTATTACTGGTTTGACTGGGCTGGCCCCCACACCTGAAGTTTAATGCTTTAGATACATTTCCACTCTTTAATTTTGCAGATCCATTGGCATCAAAGTCAGGTAAAAACCTTCAAAAACTAGCATAACAGTCAACTAGAACCACTATAAATCAATCAACTTAGCAGTATCAAAAATAGAATATGAATATTTTACACTACACACAATACATCATATTAACAGCATTAAACACAAGACCATATTTAACAACTGTAGAATACAAATACTATTACAAAATATAAGCTCCAATTAATGAATCCAGCAATTAAACAATATTACTTTGACTTAGTATTTACTTAGATGTATAAATATGTATCTGGCACATTAACCCACCTAAATAAATGCTACATCACACCACAACATAACAGTTATTTTATTCACATTGTAGCGACCCTAGTCTCTAGTGTGTGTGTGTGGTCTCTGGGGCGGAGCTAAGAGCAGCTCAGGAGACGAGGTAGTTTCTGATGTTCCTGTTCCATCACCATGGTTACGGCCAACAGTAACCAACTTTGTTCAAGAAATAATTGGACAACTTCGGTCTCTCGCGTCTTTAAACTCATTGCGCCGGCTTCAACTTCTGCCGCACGGAAGACGCGTGCGTCGCTGATGCTCTGGGCGCGCCATTGACAGCGATGTCAGTGTTTACGTCTTTTCTAGCGCGAATTTCGCGATCTATGGAAGGTTTAAGATGGTTTAGATTCTAGAATGTAAAGGATATAGAATGTGAGTGGTAGATTTTTAACGAGTCCAGAACCGACTCACCGGGGTTTCGGTCGTAGCGGTAAGCATCCCTAGTTTAGCGTCATTCTCCGTTTGAAGTGGTTCCTGTTTTTTTGTGTTATTTTGATAGGCTCTTGGACTACCGCGGTGAAGTTAGTTTCACGTTGGACGTTGGATATTCGCCTCCGCAACTAGAGCGGGAGCTTCCTCTGAGTGTGCCCCGCCTGCAGTAGCTCGACACAGGGAGCGGTGCGCTGAAGTGCCGCTTTATACGCCAGTTAGGGACCGTCTCTAAAGTACCGTTTGTTATCTTAAAAAATATAAACATATTTATAAAAAAACAAAAAACAAAAACAACATTGAGCATGAATCCAAGTTGCTAATCCCAGATGTCATAGTCCTTTTGGGCTAAAAAATTAACCCTTTGTAGATTTTTAAAGAATATTTTTAGTCAAAAAACAAGGATTATTTTCAATAGCTCCTAAATAGTAAATAGTAGTTTGAGTCTCCAGGTATCACGCACACCTTTTACTTTTTCAATTTAATTTGAAAAAGTAAAAGGTGTGCGTGATACCTGGAGACTCACCACGGTTCTTGGACTCCTGTCCTGAGTGCTGCCGGTGTGGCAGGGTTCGAGCGCTCAGACTTGCTGCAGAGGGGCAGGAGCAATGTGTAGACAGGAAACCCTGAGTGAATGGACTTTTTTGACTGACACACGTTACCTGCGTTAACGTGCGACAAACAAAATTATGTTCCCAGAAATATTAAAAACGTATGACTAAAACGATTTCTGTTTGGCTCTGAAGCCGTGGGGGAGGTTATAACATTATTTTTGCAATTTTATAACAAATATTTTTTTAAATATCCTATTTTTATATAGTTGAATCCAACTGGACCATAATTCAGCAGTATATATTAAATTATTAATAAAAAAAAAAGGTACAGGACCCAGTTTAGTGGTTTTGTCTGATCCTGATCCAAAACGTTCAGTCTGTCCACACGGAATTAGAATTGAAGAGTTCTTACCGATGGCGAGCCCATCACTGAAGTTGTGCAGACCATCACCCATCACCACCATCCAGGCCAGCGAGGCGATCCCGGCCCCCTCCAGGTGGCCCAGCCCGTGGGAGTGCGTGTGAGAGTGTGGGTGGTGGTTCTGGGAGTGGTGGTGGTGCAGGATGTGGTGGTAGTCGTGGTGATGGTGGTGCTCGCTGCCGGCCTGTCCCACCGTGTCGTGGAAGTGGGAGTGACACTTGTTCTCACAGTCCTGCTCGCTGTAGCCCAGCGCCGGGAGGACCTGCACCGCTGGGGTAGGGGTCAGCATCACCTGCTCCTCCTCTGTCACACCAGCAGGGAGCGCCACCTCTGCGCACACACACACACACACACTTTTTTTTCTAACGAGAAGTGATGGTCAGGACTGTAGCTGGAGGATCTACTTTACGAGTTTTGTGTTGAACTGGAGCACCCAGAGGAAACCCACCAAGACATGGTCTGGGAGAAACATGGTCTAGCCCAGGAGTACACATTTTAAATGTCCATCCATCTATCTTCTTCCGCTTATCTGGGGCCGGGTCGCGGGGGCAGCAGTCTAAGCAGGGACTCCCAGACTTTCCTCTCCCCAGACACTTCATCCAACTCATCCGGAGTAAATGTGTCCAGGAGAATTTACAAAATGACTGAAATAAGCCTATGACCCGACAAACTAATAGAAGAATCACATGCAGTGCAGTACAGTACAGTACAGTCCTAAACTACAGTGTTAGTGGCCTCTATGCAGAGCCCATGTTACTTCAGGTGTATTTAAAAGAGTGCTCACCTTCATGATTCTTGAGCAGGTCCTCGCTCAGAGCAGCCTGTTCTTCTGCTTTGTCTGGTAGCTCACCCTTTTTCTGGGTCTGTTCAGAACAAAAACCTCACATTTATTCTCATTTCTGGTTTAAATATGGGTGAGCCCTGATGTGCTGGCGGTTAGACTTAGGACACAGGTTCTGTTATTACCTTGTTCTTCATGTCCTTGTACATCTTGCCAAGTGTGAGGAAGTGTTCGATGAGGAACATGAAGTACACTCCTCCCAGAGCGGTTAGGCCCTTCCAGACCCCGTCCATGCTGTCCTCTTCGTGTGCCATGTGGTCTCCATGGTGATGGTGCAGATCATCAGAGTTGGGCAAGTGGTGGTGTTCCATCAGCGACTGGTACAAAGGGAAGTTTGACTTAAACTAAACCTGCATATAGTTTCTGTCTGTGTGCATGATCAGAATGACTTTAGTTCTAAGAAGCAATATCTGGACCACCGATTGACATCACATGGTGGAACCAAACATTTTCAGCTGTGAAGAGGGGGCTGCTGACACTTGTAGGATTACTCATGCTCAACATGCTCGATGAAACAAAACACAACAGCGGGGATGTTTTGATAAGGAAATCATTGCTAAAAGTAGAAAACTAAACTATATCAAAAGTGGACTCACGTGGGGGATGAGGTGTAGGAAGGCGTCGCCACTGAGCGTGCCCACAGCCAGAGCCACCAGGAAACTGAGCAGGAAATTAAAGAAGACCTTGTTCATGAGGGGGATGAGGACCACTCCCACCAGAGACAGCAGGCTGATGATGGTGATGGAGATGAAGCCCCCGACCCAAGCTGCACACAGGGACACACAGAGACACACAGGGACACACAGGATAGTCAATGCACAGGCTACCTTTCATGATATTAGCAGACTTGGAATCATAATCATAACCAGAAATCGATAAATATCAAAACAACTAAAACCCACACTGATTTGATGCATTCCAAACATTTAAACTCATAGTAATATTCTTTTTGGCAGTGTACCTATAACAATGTTTTTGCTCTCTCCAGCGGGGGCCCCACTGAGCTCTGTGTGGTTTCCATGGTGCCCTGTACCGTCCCGGTGGCCATGATGAACACACGCCCTTTGGTCCAGCTGGTTCAACAGAGAAGGGCACAGCAGTGCAAAGTCCCCCGGGGTCAGCCCGCCCTCTGAGGCCAAACCATGAGTGGTGAGGAAGGTGGAGGCGTCCATGCACTGTGGGAAAAACAACATACATTGAGATACACTATCATGTACTGGTCAATATTTCACACTGCAACCTACATCAGCACAACTCTATCTAGAATAGAGCTGCGATGAAATAATCGATTTTCCGATTTTTAAATCGATTCGCATATTAATGACCAATTATCGATTCGTACGTCCAAAGATCGTTTTTTTTTTTTTTTTTAATAAAAAAAATTAAAATGATTTTCTACATTTCCCTCAGTGAACTTCAATCTACCTTCAAGAAAGATAATTCAGGACTCCTGGATTATATTTCTTGAAGGTAGATTGACCCTTAACCTTTTCATCAGTCTTCCATCAGTAACTACCAATACTCTGTTTAATATTGATATAATACTAGTTTGAATATGTTGCATCTCTACACAGTCATGAAGTGAAGGAAACTGTTCAAATACATTTCATTTTTAATAACATTAACCCCCGGATCGATTCGAAATCGGAGCGAATCGGACGGGATCTGAGAAATAGGAAAAAAAATATATTTTGAAACGTAAAAAATCTGAATCGAATCGATTCTTGAAATTTGAATCGAAACCCAGCTCTAATCTAGAAATGCCTTTTCTAACAGTTTTGTCTCCCAAGCTGCAGTAAATGTAACGCCATACTTCCACTGGTTCACTTTGGAGCGGAATGGGACGTCCCGACAGTGTCTCCACCGTCTTAAGTGAACTGTACCGGGCGATTTAAGCAATACCAACCAAGCAGACCATGGGTGGTCCTAGCTTCTAAAGTGATCTGAGCCTCTTTGGCTCCTGGAATGCTGTAGGTAGTACAAAGCAATGCTGAAAAAGCACCACAGCGAAATGATTGGACAAGAGAGAACACTGTCTCCGGTGATAGCAAGACTTCAAAAAGCAGAATGAAACAGAAAATAAAAAAATTCTCACCAAAGGCTGACTTGATCTTGTGATATTTCCAGCGATAACACTTTGTTAAGCAGACACAACTTAGCAAAACAAACCTACACACATTAGCAACAGCCATTACCTGTTCATCAACACACAGCACTCGCATCAAGACCCAAAATATTATATTTCTAATGCATAATGCAGCCAACATTATCCAAAGCCAATGCATTACATAAAGAAAAGTTCAAACGTGGCGTAGAGGCTTTGCAGAGAAAAGCTCTAGCCACGTCTCAGTGAATCAAACATGGATCACTAAACATCTTTGTAGCATAACCAGGAGTTTACATGGAATTTGCCATGGAGTTGACAGATATATTGATGTTAATAATACAGTGCAATTTGCATGGTTTTACGCCAAGATGTCCTGATATAAGCTAAATAAGCAAAGTTATTTTAAGACCAAAATGTTTCGCCACCAATTGCAGTATTGGTAGTTTAAATAAACACGCTCAGGTCATAAGTACCTGAAAGTAAACCAACAATCTAATGCAGGCCATCTTGTTTTGTTTGTTCAACTCACATCCCACAGTACCGGCTCCAGCTTGTGATTGGCCTAGGAAGAATGTGCAGACTTTAAAAGACCCGGGAGGTATATAGAAAAACAGAGAAATTATGTTTTCAACCAAAAAAACAATAAACTTACACCTGTGGAGCTTTGTTCTTTGATCTATTGCCAAAAATGGAGATATCAAAAACAAACTATTTTGTGTTTTGCAGATAAAACATGTGACCATTTAGAGCAGGTACTCAGCAGGAGGTCAAATACTCGGGCTTGTAACATTAATCTACTATAGGTTAGGTTAGGTGACCCCTCTGTCCTGAAAACAGTTTGATTAGTGGCCACTCCTCAGTTCTGCAGCTCTGAAACAGAAAGAATGCTCCCGTAGAGCACACAGTCGTTTTTGATCAAATCAAGCTTCTCATGTTCTACGGGTGTGCTCCCAGTTCGATTTAGCTCAGGAGGAGCAACACACTGCAGCAAGATATTTTAATAAGAAAGAACCCAGACTCGGGCCAAAACAAGCCTGAAAAAGGTCGATGTAATCTCTCATTTGTCCAGGAGTGTTTCATTGTAGAAAAAATATTCCGTTGTCGTCATCTGGACTCCAGGAGACATTCTCAATCTGCGAATCAAGTCTGGGAACTCATATTTATTCTACTCTGAGTAGGACCTGTCCACAGGGCGGGACCTCCTGATAAAGAGAGTATTTGGTTTCACTTGAGACTACCCTCTTTGTATCCTAACAACCCTGTAATGGGCAAGATCCTATTGTAAACTGACTTTTGCTCCCTCCTCACCGAGTACCTGATTAGCATCAGAATGCCCTGGGCCTCTCCCGCTCCAGGGTTTCAAAACACTATTATATATAACCGGAAGGTTGAATATTAAACCTCCATTTCTGTTAAGAGACGTTCTTTCAAACCATCTTCTTTCCCCGCTTAGAATCTTCACCTCATGGTCTTTGATAGAGTGGTTTGTGGCTTTAAGATGAAGATGCACGGCGCTCTGTGGTCCTGAACTTGCATTTCTTCTGTGCTGATAGAGCCTCTTGTGAAGTGGCTGTTTAGTCCCTTCTATGTACCGCTCTTACCAGTTTTTGTCTTAAAGTCTTGACTGGTTTAAAATAAAAGGCAACACTTTAAGACAAAAACTGGTGCACCCCGAGGACAAGATGCAGACACAAAAACAGAGCAATATAGTTTATTCTATCCAATGTAGTGAGGAAAGTTGTAAAGAACGGTACATAGTACACATACATGTTTTGGGGGCCGGATTAAAAATGTCTGGGGGGCGCCATGTTTGACGCCCTTGTTTTAGAGTGTTACCATGGTTTTTGGAGTCACAGTTTTTACAGAGGCAATGAGACAGCACTTTCCTCATGGACTGCAATAAATGTGGTTTTGATTTATTGAAGCACTGAACAATTACTTTTGCCATACAGCTAAAAACTGAAAAACCCAAAGGGCAGAAGTGACATTACGGCCCTGTGAACTCCCCCCAGCCCCGGGTTAACAGAGTCGGTGAGGGGGCTCAGGTTGTTTGGGTTCAGGTTTAAATCTTGAGACAGCCGGGACTCTAGTAACTCTAAGCCAGTGGTCCTCAATTTTTTTCTAATTGGTCAACTCTCATGACCCAACATACAATCCCATTTGCGGGTTGTGCCCACAGAACGGGTCAGCCCGTGCGCTCTGTGTGCAGCTCATTCATTTTGCTGCCAGCTTCCCCATGGACGACCCACAGCCCCAAGAACACGCTGCGCATATGTTGCATTGAACAAAGGCACACGGAAGAGACGTAAACCCACAGCAACATTTGCCCTCATTAGTCAGAAAAATGCCTTCTTCATCACCATCATCATCGGAATTTGAGCAGTGGATCTCCTCATCATGCAAAAAAGACTTTCAGCATCAGCAGTTTGGAGAATAAGAAGATGTTTAATATGTGAAGGGGCTGGACTTTGGCAACAGGAGTCCTTCTCTGCGCTGCACTGAGGAGCAGTGTCCAAACGTTCATTCACTTGAAAATTTAAGGGTGAGAATGTTCTAAGCTATAGCCTACCTGTAATGGGTCTAGTTTGGGGTCACCCACATGTGGGTGGGCGCTGGTCGGCTCCCCACGTCTCACTCTGCGCACTTCAGACGCTGTGGTGCTTTCAGGGACCTTGCTCTTTTCAAACTCGTCTTTTCCCATTTTTGTCGGCATATCAGGTGTCTGATCCTGAGCTTCATTGCTGTGGTCGTGGTGATGGTCATCATGATTGTGGTCACTATGATCGTGATTGTCTGGTTGCTGGTTCTTGTCGTGTGGATTGTCAGTTTGGCTGTGATTGTGGTCGCTATGGTCGTGGTGGTGACGGTGATGGTGATTCTTGTGGTTGCCGTGGTGATGGTGATGGTGATCGTGGTGATGGCGGCCCGGTTTCTCGTGGTGCTGGACGGTCACAGTCCTGATCCGGTCCAGGCCCAGGCTTTGCAGCAGACGTCGGAGACCAGCCAGTGAGATGGAGCCATTCTCCCCGTATCTGCAACACGAAGACAAGCTGTACAGTTGAAAAATACCACAACTTTGTTTTAATACCAAAATGAAAGTAATAACTTTGACTAATATGGATTAATTAATTAAATTAATTAAATTTACAAATAGTGCCTCAATTAGGGCTGTTTGATTATAGGGGGGGAAATTGACGATTGAACGATTATTCTAAACCTGTCAAAATTAATTTGTAGAGCCATACCAAATATATTTTATTACTAATATTTTGTGACACTTTTGTCATCAAAGCATGTGTGAAAAAGAGGCTTTCTATTCGAAAACACACACATTCAAATACATGCGCACACACACACTCACATATTCATTTTAAAAAGACAGGTAAGAGTCAGAAGAAGTCTAAAAACCGAACACACAATCTATGATCAAATTAAGTCCACACTCTAAATGAGTCGAAACCTCACACCAATATATGTCCAATATACTTTTAACAAAAAATAAATATTATTTACAAAAAAAGAAATTCTAGTACCCATTGTTCTGTTCTTGTTCTCTTATTGTTGTGCTGTTTGATATAAGAAAAAGCTTAACATGTAACACAGCCAACGATAGTCACATATTTACTTTCTGTGTAAAAGAAATCAGGGCATACAAGACGGTTAATGACCTTTATAATTGCCCACTTTGCCCACGTTTTCTGTCAGCCCACCCAAACAAATGAGAACAGGCTCAATGTTTTTTACAGTGTCGTTGCTGGACAGGTCACAGATTTATTGAATCAGTTCTACCGTTAAGACATTCCTTTCCATTGAGTCGGGTTAGTGCTCACTACTAAATTACCAAGGCTGAAACCCCGTGCCATTTGAAAACATTGCGATGAAAGTCACTGTGGGGAATGCACTTGTCTGAAGTCAGCATTGCTCCACATCGCTCCGCTGAAAGTGTGGAGAGAAGCCCGCGGTGCAGTGCAGATCAAAACATTCTAAGAACTGGGACACCCTGCACTCTTCAGCAGCTCATCGTGAAAGTGCATCTGAAGTGTGCACGTCCGGATATTGGGACAGGGCCATAGTATGTTGGTTCAACACAACAACAACAACACAAAAACAACACAAAAACAACATGCAGAGTGCAGCAGACCTGTTGAAGAGGGCCTCCAGATGCAGTTTGCGGCTGAGTTCGGCCTTCTGACGGTCGATCACAGAGGACGGTGAGGGCATGGTGGGGTCGCAGTCCGAGCCGCTGCTGGTGTCTGCACGAGTACACACCACCAGCAGCACCAGAGTCCAGCAGCCACGCCACATGTTCTGCACCACAGGAGGAGAGACATAAGCTTGGGAGACCAGATTTGGGTTATCATGCGGGTGGAGAAAGAAAAAAAAAAAAAAGACTGCAAGAATTGAAGTCATTATTTTTATATCACCGCCAACCAATCATTTGGTACCTGTCATGGCCAATTCTGAATCAGTCACAAGGAAAGGAAAACTAGACTAACATCGTTAATGAAAAATAGACCCTGCGACGAGTTGGACACTGTCCAGGGTGTACCCCGCCTAAAGCCCGAAGTCACTGGGATAGGCTCCAGTCACCCGCGACCCCGAAAGGGAACAAGCGGTAGAAAATGGATGGATGGATGAAACTTGTATAAGTTATTAATAACTAATAATGTCTTTTTTATGATTTAACATTAGAAACTTAACAAAATCAAATTATCAAAACTGGTTACCCAACAATATATATTACTACTATGCACAGCAGGTATAACTTCCATCAAAGTCAGATTCATTTGAATCTGATAGGAATGTATTTTCCCACCAGCTTTCAAAACCAGTGCGATTTTCAGATTCTAAGACACTGTATTCAGTATCACTGCTGCTGATTGAGCTGCTAGTAGCTGACATTCCAAGTCTATTGGAAGTTTGGACCCATTTTTTGTAGGGTTTCCTTTTCTTTTGATGGGGCCTTCTCACCTTCTTAGAGTTCCACAAATCCCAAATAGCCAAATATGTAGTGGTTGGGTCGTGGATGAATCAGTTAGTTTGCATTTGTTGCAACGCCACTCCAGTTTACCTGGAGAAGGTTTCCCAAACAGGCACGCAGATAAGTATATTTCTAAGAAAGAGGCTGGTTCCATTTAATTTACATAGTCTTTATTTAACAATAGTCTCGTCACAGAGAACAATATTTTAACTTCGAGGATTTAATTTTGTATCTATGGTGTAAAATCTTTACTAAAACACATTCACACACTTCTCACTCACTTTCCTAAAACTAACCCCCGGAAAAAAAAAAAAAAAAGGACAAAACACAAAATGACAAAAGGGGAACAAAACAGAATAGAACAGAACAGCAGAGAGGGCGTGCCCAAGCCGCTGCAGACCACCGCTGGACACCGGAGATGGTTGAGGGTAGCGCACAATCCTTGGCTTAACTGATCGATCGGATGACACCACACAACAGTGCTTTAGTGTGCCAAACTGCATGGACCAGAGCGCCACGTTGGCGGCTTCGCCACGATCAGGACCAGGTTTTACAGAGCAAAAAGGTGTATTTGACCAGCGTAACTGCCAGGAGATTCAACCGAGCCCCCAAAATGTTCTACGTCATCTTAAGCCGACGCTATGTACATGCAAACAACATAAAAGCGGCGCTTTAACAAACCCGTGGACAGAAAAAATTGTGGACCAAACACCATCTTATAACTCAAACAGGTAATTTGTTATGGACGGAGAAACGCGCCGGACGAGCGTTCGTTGTGAATATTTTCACAGAAGAAAACTTTGTTTACTTTCTAATATCTCGAAATCGGATAACTTCAGGAACAATACAAGTGGATATTGCTTTTCTGTGGATTATTATGGACAGAACGAGTCCACTTACTAAAGGATTGAACGCCGATGAGGCCGTCATAATTTGCAAAACAGGCAAGACATTTTGATGAAAAGTTGAGACTTTATGACAAACTATTGGTAATTGATTCTTGGGGCGTATTATTCAATGTAAATCAATTACATCTTCGTTTTGTTGAGGAAAATAATCTTTAAAATGATGTATAACTTACTTGATGGTATTTAATAGAACTTTTGAAGTATGGTTTTCGCCCGCGCGCGGGCGGGTGGGCGTTAACAGGTTAAGGTCCAGATGGATATTCGGATAGGTGGAGACAACGAGGAGCTTGTATTGAACAGCACAGGTGCAAATGGAAGGATTTGAAGGTGAATGAGGGTGTATGAATATATGCATGTGTGGTCTAACTGTGGGTCCACCACGTCACATAAGACTGATTTCAGCCCACGGCTGACTAGTACCACTGTGTTTATGTTTCATTGTCTGCAAACCACGCAACTCATGATTTGTAAGCGGGAACCGTCTCTTCTGAGCAGTGAGAGGCGGTTCCCGTTGCATGCTTCTGGGTTTGCATCACAGAATCCTCTTTTTCAACTGGGATTTATGAACGAACCTGTGGTCTGCTGTGCCGCAGGTAACATGAGATATTTACACAGAAATATGGTCTATAGTAGTGATCCTCTTGTCTTTTGACTCGTGAGTCAGGTCTGGCCAAGAAAGTTTCATTTCACCTCAGCAGGTTCGAAACTGCTGATCGCCATATATTGCATTTCCGCGCTCCGCATGCGTCTTTGCGTTCAGCCGCATCTGGATTCACTTCATTAGAATAATTTCTCAGTGAATTTGAGTCAGATTGTAATAAAACACAGTGTTTTGAAGCTTAAAATACAGAGAACACGACATGTCCCCTGGACAATGACAACTGTCCACTGATGTCTTCTTCTACAGCGTGTCAAACGCTTCCCGCATACAGTGCCCCCTGGTGGCCCTTAGCCAGTAAAAATCAAAAAATTAGACGAACCATTGTATGGGCCACAGGGTTCAAAGTGTGGGGAAAGAGTAGCGGCTTAAAGTAAGAAAAGTACGGTAGTTGACATTGAGCTGTCAACCTCGAGAGAGCATAAGTTCTATAGAGACTAAAAAGCCATTTTCGGGCCAACCAGGGAATTGGTGCATTGTTGACTTCACATGAACATTGGATATTTTACACAAATAATCTACTTTATATCATATATTTTAGCAGCCAGACTTTTCCCACGTTCTCCAGTTATGTAAACTGAGTTCCTGCTCAACCAGAAGTGCCATTACAACGGAATAAGGTCAATATGACTAGTTTATAATTATCACGAAGCTTATGCTATAAACATTGTAAGCTCATATTGAGTTTGAGCAGCAATAGCCAACAGGTCTTTGATATCAAAATGTCATATCAGAAATCATATCTGTACTATGCTGCTAATGCATGAATAGGGACACAAATATGTCTACAAATAACTATTACTAGGCTAAATAAAGCCATTTCATTTTGAATATACATTTTACATTTAGTTTTGACACCGCTGGACTAGAACCTAGGACTCCGCCACTCATCTGTTTTAAATATTACCTCTTCACGGTTGTATTACTTAAAGGTTGAATGGACGATTTTTTTGGCCCAAATCTGAGTCTTATTTACTCGTGGCGTGAACTGCCGATTAGTCCTGCCACGTATCAATCATAAAACACACCTACCGCTCACCTGCAGCCTTGTCGGCTCGTCCTCACGAAAGCAGCACGTTTCCGCGTGTCTAAGCACATTGATCTATCATAATATAGTTCCCTCAGTGTACGGGACAAAATGAAGACGGAGAAAGACTGTTCGAGCCGACTCAGAAGAAGACGGAAATCTAAAGGAGACGAGAGATGTGATGCGATCCGTCGCGCTAATAAACAAATGCACGTGTGTGTTGTATCAGTCCGCACCGGGGAGTGGCATGCGCACTTCCGCCTGAGTTCTCAAATCGCTGAAAAATCGTCCATTGCGCCTTTAACATAGGGCTGTCTATCAATTTACTTTACAGCATATACCCTCACTCTCCAATTATTGAATGGCATTCCAACTCCACCGGAAGTGCCATAATAAGTGCCGAGCCATGCAAATGGAGGCAAAAGTAGACATGAGTAGAGTATGCAATGAAATAATCCGAAACCAAGCAGTATCATACATTAGTAGCCCATCCATGGGTTTTACTTATTGTTAGTTGAAGTAAACAGAAATTACATTGTGATTTCCCGCAGATTGTGAAACCAGAACACGCGCTCAGAGAAGTGGAAAGGATTGATGTAAAGTTTGTCAGGTCCCGAAATAGAAAAAAGCACAATGGTCCCGTGGATGTAATTGTTAAGCATCAGTTCTCAATTAGTGCATAGCTGCAAATCCAGCTGCACTTTATTGATTAAACAGCTCACCGGTGTAGTCTCAGTTCTGTTCGCCTCGCTCTTTTATATTAATCCACTATGGGCATTTTAGAAGTTTATTTAACACAAATGAAAGCCTGCTGCTTAGAGATGCGTGCCCAGAGGAAGGCCTGGTTTACAAGCATCGGCTCCATCAGGTAATGCATGTAAAACATTTTTAATTTCAATTCATTTTTGTAATGCCCAAAACAACAGCAGTTGCCTCAAAAAGACAACAGTGAAATAGAGAATCAGATTAAACAAGGTTCACAAGAATTTAGCAAATGGATAAATGTCCAAGCATACCTTAGACCCTTCTTATAATATTGAAATGACTTTCAAGACAGTTGTAATAAATAGGCTTCAGCCTATGTCTTTTAAGTCTTGTATTTGATTTAGTTAAATCACGGGCGTCAAACATCCAGCCCTCCAGACATTTTAATCCAGCCCGCAAAACATTTCTAATTTATATTTATCAATTTCCAATAGATATCGTTTTTATCACTAGAACTACGAGTCCCCCAGTCCTACCCCGGGCTGCACAGTGCTGCTGTAGTGAGTGCAGACGTGCACTAAACTTTACAGACTTGAGCAGAGGTCGGAGCGAGGAAAGAGACGTGTTTTTGGGAAACACGTGGAAGAAAGAAAGGAGACAGTTTTGTGGATGTTAGAGCTGTGCTAAAAGAGCCGCTAATGTGGAGATAAAAACAAGAAACAATCTTCTGTGATGATGCTCTGTGAGGAAAACATCCAAACCAGTGCAAACCTGGACAGATCAGGAACCTCAGGTAAAAACAGAACATGACAGTGTCCACACTAATGTGACTGTGAACACAAACATAATGACCTCATTTGAGTCACTACATGAATCATTTGTCGCCAAGATCAGCTTAAACTATAAAAAATAGTGAGCTCATATTGAGTTTGAGCAGCAACAGCCACATGTCTGTGACATCAACATTTCATATCAGAAATCATATCAAAAAGGTCCATATTCCTGTTCCTGCTGCTGCATGAATATGGACTCTTTCACGTGCTGCAGGTTTGCGCAACAGTGTCCACATCTAACAATTACCAAACTATATAAAGCCATTTGTCTTTTTAAAATAGAATATTTATGTTATGACAAAATTCGGACCGCGACTCAATGAGTTTCACACTCCCACCATGCTTCAGCTCGTCACTGCCATACCCAAAAGATACAGCCAGGTTGAAAAACAATCCACCAGGTTGAAAAAAAAAAAACAATCTTTTTTGTTATTTTTAATTCAAGTGACATATAACGCTATTATATAGTTAATTTTGACAATTTACGTTCAGCACACGATCCCGTTTTAATTCAATTGACCAAGCTCCTACAGGTAATATTCAGGTATGAAAAGAGTAATTGTAATAGGATATTAAGATCACTGTGCGAGCGCAGGAGGGGCAGGAGCAGCAGGCAAAACTAACTTGTAAGTTGACGCTTTTAATGAAATAGAAACATCATTTTGCCTTTCGTGTGTTGCGTTTTTGTGGTTATTTATCTTCAACCAAAAGGTGTAGTTTTACTTAAAAGACTAAAATGAGCCTCAATGAGCCTCGTGGACGAGGATGGACAGGAGACGTGCATCATCCATAGTGAGTAATAGTTTTCAAAATAGTCTAGTCAGTCTTTTTGGCTTTAAATAAACTTCTATGAAGAATTGTGTGTTTCCGGTATAACATTGAAAAAAAAAAATCCAGGTCGGTAGGTCAGATCTTTTTTTTATTTTTTAATATATTTTAAAATCCTCGCACAGATTTTGCAGACGGTTTTCTTTTCTCAGAAGTGAGTGCTTCACATTGAAGTGGCCTTATTTGTATGCAGATATTGAATAATATAGTTCTCTACATCTATAGAAGGTCCAACCACAGGAAAAGTCATCAGCAGACAACTTTTTAGTAATTACAGCTACTACTATTATTTGTGTTGTAAATTGTGTGTTTGGGGACTTTCTGGGCTTCACTGTAACTGGGGTGTTGTCTGCTGTTGGATATTGTGTGATCGTATGAGCAACTCCTCTGAGAGACCAAGAAATGAACTATAGGGGGCCAGTATCGGTCATTGAGTAAGATCAGTTTCAGCCAAAAGAGGAAAAGAAAGGAGGAATCTTCCTTAAAAGGAAGCTTGTAAAAATGTGAATTGTCATGAAAAATATGTGGTTAGAATGACTGTGGTGAAGATAGAAGACAGTTTTCAATGATCCACATGAAGTGGGAAGATTTGTGGGTCGAGTGGGGAGAGATGTGACTTCAGTCAAGATCACAAGAAGTGGAAGGGTGATTATTGACTGCACAACTAAAAGTCAGAGAGATGTTGCCTTGAAGATCGAGCTCCATGTGTGGCATTTACCTATGGATGGAAAGAGAAGAATAGTAATTAGTGGCGTCTGTACCTTGTTGGATGAAAAGATGTTGAGTGTTTCTAATGTCTGGGGTTAAAAGGTTGTCTCAATTGGTGAATGGAATGAAAAAGGAAAGCGAGTCGATTTGCTTGACTGTTTTGGTGAACTATCCAGTTCCACCTTTTGAAAAAGCTCCACTCCAGTGTTACTCCTGTAAATTTGAGAAGTGTGCGGAAGTAGAAATTGACATAAAATGTTTGCATTGCAATGGGAATCATCATGCAGGAACTATGAGCTGCCCAAGGAGAAAACATGGAGGGAAAGGTGTATAAAGTGAGGACTGAAAACAAATGCTGAAGTCATATGCTTAAGCCCTGAAGAAAGTTAAGGAATGTGGGGAAAATATTGAAGAAACAAAAGATTCTCTCTGTGGATAAAAAACAAATTAAAAAAATTGGCTTTCATTGTTATGGTCATAAATTGTGCTTGTGGACTTCAGGGAAAGTCGGAAAGAATTGACGTGATTCTTTATGCAGCGAGGACGTTTTTTTTTTCACGTACGGATGTCTCAGGGGACGAATTGCACCAGATACGAGTAGATGGCAGAAATGCACTTAATTTGCCGAGTGCCACTCACCAACAAGTTTGCTGCTACGTTCTACACAGAACTGACTGTTAACTTTAATCCAGTTTTTATTAGACTTTTAAACGTTATAGAAAAGTTTTGGATGAAACGTATTCAATATAAGCGCGACAAATTGCAGGGAACGCAAATACCTTTAGTGGGAGTCTCAGGAGAAAACTGTGGCAGCTGCGGTTACATGAGGAGGCGACACAGACTCTAAAAAAGACAAATTTACAAAATGAAGAAGTGGGAAAAATAATTTCACTCTTAAGAAAAATTGTATTATAGCCTATACTCTGCCAATAACTTAAAGGTGGAATGGACGATTTTTTCAACAATTTTTTTATCATATTTCCTCGTGGCGTGGATAAATCATTAGTCCTGCCACGTATCAATCAAAAAACGCACCTATCGCTCACCGGCAGCCGCGTGCGGTTCGTCCCAACGTTTCCGCGTGCCTAAGCGCATGGATCTATCATAATATAGTTCCCTCAGTGTACGGGGCAAAATGAAGACGGAGAAAGACAGTTCGAGCTGACGCAGAAGTGGACAGAAAACTACGGGAGACGAGCGATGCGATGCGCTCCGTTGCACTAATAAACAAATGCACGTGTGTGTTGTATCGGTCCGCACGGGGGAGTGGCATGTGCACTTCCGCCTGCGTTCTCAAATCGCCCAAAAAATCGTCCATTGCGCCTTTAACGTAATTATAAATATCATAAAATAAAACTCGAACCAAACTTTTTCCTCCAAAGAAGGGTATTATGTGTTATTTTAGAATATAGATGTATTAGTTTACTGGTTATTTACTATATCGAGTACATTGAGCAGTTTTAAATATGTTAAATAAAGATTGACATGTGGTCACAGAAGACTTACAAATGTGTATTATTAACTAAATCCAGAAGTATTCCTTTTTGATTTAATAAAGCCACCATTTATGGTTTTGGCATCATTTTAGAGTCATGATTTTTATGATGAAATACTAAATAAAAACATCAAATACCATCAATGCATTTTTATCTAATAAGATAAGATAAGCCTTTATTGTCCACACATGGGGAAATGTTGGTGTTACAACGCAGTAGATACAGGGGGAAAGGACAGATAACTAACAGAAGTTTAAACAGAAGAACTCTTATGAACAAAAACTCCTGTAAAGAGGTCCTCTCATATCTTAATTAGGGAATGGAGGGAAGAAAATAAAAATAAAGATAAAATAAAATTTAAAAAAAATAGCTGGCATAAGACAAATAATATGCCGACTAAACGAAGCAAACAAATGTAGACCTTTAGACCATTTTCCTAATGTCTATGTCCCAATTATGTGCAAATCTGCCATTGTTTCCGTGCAAAATAGTTTAATTTTTTATGACATTTTGACTTGATGCCCTTTTTCCTCTTCGCCTGCAGTGTGCCTAAACATGTTTAAATACCGGAACTACCCGTTTCTGTATCACTGACAACAACACGAGACAATCCTCCACAGCGTTGACTCATTGTTTGGAAGGCTTGGTGTCATTTTGATGAATACATTTAGCTTATATCCAATTGAGAGTAGCTCGTCATGTGAGCTAGCTTCACGTTAGCATGTAGCTCTGTCTGGCTGCAGGCGCTACCATATGGCACAAGCCGAGCGTGTGAGGCTCGGGCCCGGTCACATGCCGCGACCAAAAACCTCTCCATCGGCATCGTGGGCCTACGGGAGTACTACAAAAGCACAAACGCCACGCCGCATGTGAGCCCCGCGAACGCCGCCGCGGCTCTCTACACCGCGGAGGTAAACAGAAACACGTTGTTCTGTGCGCTCGGCTCTAAAAAGCGCTCCCCAATGCAGTGCCGTGTGCAGTGTGCCGCGCTGTGCTGGCCGTGTGCACGCAGCCTTTGAGGAAACCCGGGAACAGAGCGGGACACGGCGGCGACCAGCTCCGCACAATGACGCAAAAACACGACACGCTGCTGGTTTAAGAACACTTACCGGAGTTAGAAGCACTAGTTATGCCTCAGCCACAGCTTCCAGCCTCGCCTCAGACTGTCTCCCGAGTCCGTTGTGCGGGGAATCGGTCGCGCTTTAGTTTGCATTGGTTTAGTACGCCTGAGCCATGGGGCGTTCACGCGCTGTCGGAAATGTGACGCTCGGCGGGAGCGAAGGGAAAGCACGCGATTTCTATGTTCACAGTGATGATGTAGTGGGAGAAGTATACGCGGCTTAGAGAGTAAAGTCGACTCCTTCTGCAATTGTGTAGAGCCTACGATCGGTCAATAGGGTCTATTTTCTCTTTTCCCATAAGCACCTAAGCCCAGACTTCCATCAACTAGCTGATACTGGGCCCCCCAAAATACCCTTACACCAGTCTCAGGACCCCAACTGTTATATAAATTGGATCTAGTATTAATTTCAAACCAAAACATTGTTAATCCATTGATACCCAGATTTTTTTCCCAAATATGAAATTAATGTGCCATTTGTAGCCAGAGGCGCTGCATCCTATTAGGCATACCAGGCAATTGCCTGGGGCCCCAGGCCACTAGGGGGCCCCCGTGAAGCCGCTTAATATATGGTTTATTTCTGGTGCTTACTGACCGTGTACTGTTGACACAGGATTACGTCATTTCTAAACTTCGTGTGCGCGATAGTCGACACTGCCCCTAGTGGACGTTGTCGGTATAAGTTTCGTTTTTCGGCCTCATGCATTCAGTCAAGCATGTCCGGCTCCGGCAGTGCAGCTACTGACAAAAACATCCCGTTTTCTGCCTTGGGGTATCTTTGTCCGTAAGTTCAATGTTATTCTGTGTTATAATGTTGTTTTACGTTTGCATATATAAACTTATGTCAAACTTAAACTTAATCTCTACTTCCTTTGAATGTTGGTTGTTGCTAGCTGCTGTGCATGTAGCCTTGTCACATTTTAAGCTAGGCTATGTGTTCAAACCTTTATTAGGCCCGAGCGCCACAAGCTGGCGAGAGGCCTATTCATCTCGTAAGGCCGTGCGAAGCACGGCTGCGAAAGTGCGCACGAAATCGAGCGCGAAGCGCTCGCCCACTTCCAAACACTCACTAACGCACTCCTTCACTCATGCACGCCCCGTGCATACTAATTAGTAGTAGGAAAATGGAACATTACCGTTGTAAACGGGCGAAGCCCGTGCAAAAGTGCGCACTAAACGAGCACTTTACATTGGGATGACGACCGCGGCCATATAAAGCACTCATTTGCGCTAAGTAGCTCACGAATACGTTCCCCATATCTTGCATGTTCCGTGTATATAAACATGTAATGCAAAAATTGAACATTATTACTGTATAGAGGGCCAAAAACACAAAGTGGGCGGAGCCCACTCAAAATTAACAAAAGTACCCGTCAGTGACCAGGGACCCACACCATGAGGTAGGAAAGCGCGAGCGCTTTCCGAAAATGTATAGTTTATGATATTTGAAAAATGGGAAACATTGTTTTCGCATCGGAATATTATTCTTTCTTTCTTCTTCTTCTTCTTCTTCTTCTTCTTCTTCTCGGGACCAACCCCCCTATTTTTCACCGAGTGAACATTGACGAAAAGTCACAAAAATTTGCACACCTCTAAAAATCGTGCCTCTCTACATTCTGGCTATTTCCCTTTTCTAAAATAAAAAAATTGGCGCGTCAGCGCCCCCAAATGTACCAAAAATGCATTGAGAGATAGGAAATGACCCCAAAAAAATCTGATCGTAGAATCATGAAATTTGGCGCAGAGGTAGATGGTGACAAGAGAAGTAAAAAATATTATTACGGCAACGCCGTCCGCCCAACCAAATGTCGGCTATATTGCTTCAAAAATGGCTAAACATGACTCGGGAGTTTTTCCAAACGTCGTACTTTTACGAACTCCTCCCAGGGCGTTGGCCCTAAAAAGCTGAAATTTGGTGAAAATGCTACTGAGGAGTGGGACATCAAAAGTTATTCAAATTACATTGATACCTGTAGCTAGAATTTCAGAAATCTCCCAAATTTAACATTTCTGCCGTTTGCGCAGATAAAGTCCGAATTGCGTCAAATTAGAATCAGTTGTTAAACTCTTTGCCCTAAACCTACTTGAAGTGAAATAAATTAATTTGGCGCCACAGCGCCCCCTACAGATTTTATATGGAGGTTAAATGTTTAGTTTTGCGAAATTATATGAAATTTGACACACAACTCAATTTTAGCATCCCCATGAAAAAAGTCAATGAGACCCATGTCATAATTGTTATGGCTTTGCCGTAGCGATGACCAAAACCTCCCATGTTATTCCAATGGGGAAATCGCCAGAACATATTTACACTTTATACTTTCACAAACTCCTCCCAGGGCGTTAGCCCTATTAATCTGAAATTTGGTGAGACTCATCTTCAGGGGTGGACCATCAAAAGTTATCCACATTTTTATTCAAAAAGTCACGGTCTCTGTGCGGCAAAGCCGCACATTTTGCCAAGAATTCAAAATAGAATTGCTTTTTGATGGTAAAACAAATGGTGGTAAAACAAAGGGGAGAAGCAGTAGGCGTAATAAAAGGACCATTGGGGCGCGTTAGCGCCCCCTCCTCTTGCGGCGTGGCGGCGGCGGCGTGGCGAGGGCCGATCATTGCCGCTTGCGGCTTTAATTTTCATTGCTCTTATATGTATCTGTTCATGTACAATTGATGTGAAGGTACATTTATAAGGTTTACATGTGTTTACATGTGTTTTTATGTGTTTGTTACAGTTTTACAAAATTCCAATTGTCAAAGAGACAAGTTGTGGTGAAAAGCGTCTTAAAAGACATTAAAGACAAGTCTTCTCTACATGGGCGTTGGACTCTCTTTTTTGGATGTTCGCTATCTGTCTAGCCCTGGTAGTGACACCACAGTGAGGACAGAATAGACCACGAAGATTTTTTGTGAACACTGGTCGGTAGGCCCCCCTAAGAATTTCTGCCCTAGGGCCCCCACACTCCCTAGAATCGCCTCTGTGTGTAGCCACGATCAAGTGTCATTTTCTATGAAAATTGTTTTATGGGCAGTCACAATTGTGGTGTGGGATAATACCTTGTATTGTGAATTAAAGGTGTTGAAAAGGATTTTTTTAAATATATAATAAACTTTCAGTTTACACACTAGTCACTGATATGCAGTGTTGGGTTGGGTTACCTTTAAAAGTAACACATACTGTTACCTCGTTACTGCCTTGGAAAAATAACGCATTACGTTACTGCGATACTGTGTTATAAAAGTAAAGCGTTAGAGTACTCCTGCATTACCAGCAATTACCATTATTGTATAATTTATATTGTTTGCCGACAATCCCTTTGCTATGCTGAACACAATAGCAAAAATAATTATGATTTCTAAAAAACAATCCAAGTAAATGCATTTGATTGAGCTTTATTTATCTTTTATGTTGACAGACTACAACAATACATTGCCATACATTAAGCATGTGTCGGCCTGTCCTCAAGCAATGAACAACATAGCAAAAACAATATTAGTAAATTATCAAGTGCAGCGATGCACAACAGAACACGATTGTTTTAGGCCTGTAGTTTAATTAAATCAAACTCACCGCATCACTGTTATCCTGCATTTACACCACAGATTGCAGTGAGGAGATGAGACCTAAACTAACATGTTACTGATTTGAAAAAGTAACTTGGGGAGAACTAGATTAAATGGATGCACAAAACTAACGTGTTACGTTCCTCGTTACTCTAAAAAAGTAATTTGAGTACTACCCCCAATTCTGGTATTAACTGGCCTAACGGCAGCATGCAGCAGTTGAACAGAAGCGGTCCCAGGACTGACCCTTGGGGCGCGCCACAGATCAGGAGCATGTGGTCTGAGACACAGTTACCAATTTCAACAAAGTACTTCCTGTCTTCCACATAGGACTTTAACAAATTTAGGGCAGTGCCAGTGATGCCCACCCAGTCCTCTAGTCTCTGTAAGAGGATCCTGTGTCAAAAGCAGCACTCAGATCTAACAGAATTAAGTGTCAGTGTTCAAGCAGATGTCATTTCTTACCTTTACAGGAGCTGTCTCAGTGCTGTGATGAGGTCCAAAACCTGACTGAAAAACATCCAATGAGTTGTTTATTAAGAGGAAGTCAGTGAGCTGTTAGGAAACAACCTTTTCAAGGACTCTTGCAGCCCAAAAATAGCTGATTCTGTTGTTGTTGTTGTTGTTGTTGTTTTATGGCAGTTGGCATCCAAGTGTTGCATTACCGCCAGACTTTATTCCTCAGACTCTGTCGTAGTCCTTAAAAGTACTCCTTCCATTGCGGTGTTTTATGGCGGCTGTTGTTGTTGTTGTTGTTGTTTTATGGCGGTTGGCATCCGAGTGTTGCATTACCGCCAGACTTTATTCCTTAGACTGTTGTTGCTGTTGTTATTCTGTTGTTATGGCGGCTGGTATCCAAGTGTTACATTACCACAAGACCCAATTCTATTCTTTAGACTTTATCCTTTATTCTTCAGTTCAAAGCCCGCCAGTTCCAAGCAAATTAGATCCTCTTCTTCTTCCTCCTCCTAGGCACTCCACAGCGGCCGGCAGACTTTATTCTTTAGACTTTATTCTTCAGACTTTATTCTTTAGACTTTATTCTTTAGACTTTATTCTTTAGACTTTATTTCTTATACTTCATTCTTTAGACTTTATTCTTCAGACTTTATTCTTTAGACTTTATTCTTTAGACTTTATTCTTTAGACTTTGTTCTTTAGACTTTATTCTTCATTCTTTAGACTTTATTCTTTAGACTTTATTCTTTAGACTTTATTCTTCAGACTTTATTCTTTAGACTTTATTCTTTTGACTTTATTCTTTTGACTTTAATTCTTCAGACTTTATTCTTCAGACTTTATTCTTTAGACTTTATTCTTTAGACTTTATTCTTTTGACTTTAATTCTTCAGACTTTATTCTTCAGACTTTATTCTTTAGACTTTATTCTTTAGACTTTATTCTTCAGACTTTATTCTTTAGACTTTATTCTTTAGACTTTATTCTTCAGACTTTATTCTTTAGACTTTATTCTTTAGACTCCACCTGCTGTATTGCCCTTTGCAGTTTCGCCTCGTAAAACCGGAGATTCCTCCCTCTCACCCATAGAGCGCCATCATCAGCATAAAGGCTCCTCCCAACAGACCCATCCACGTCGCCAAAGATGCCCGCCATAAAACAACAACAACAACAACAACAACAACAACAACAACAACAAGAATAAAGTCTGAGGAAGAACTTCTATAGGATACAATGACAAAGGCATCTCATGACCTCCTGGGCTTTGTCAAAGCACTGGAAGTCAAAGCACTGGAAGAACAACTCTTAGGACTACGACAAAGTCTGGGGAATAAAGTCTGGCGGTAATGCAACACTCGGATGCCAACCGCCATAAAACAACAACAACAACAACAACAAGATGTCCTTAATCATAACATTGAACAAGATAGGGCTACACACACTCCCCTGCGGGATCCCATTCTCTACCTCATAGACCCCAGAGTAAGCAGCGCCCACTCTGGTTTGAACACGCCGGCCAGACAGAAAGCTCCGGACCCAGTTAAACAGTTTACCCTTCACACCACACTTCCGCAGCTTAATGAGGAGCCCATCCTTCCAAACCATATCGTACGCCTTCTCCACATCAAAGAGAACCGCAATAACCTTTTCTTTCTGAGCCATGGCCAGCTGGATATCAGATTCCAAACACAACACGGAATCCATGGTGTTCCTGCCCCTACGGAAACCACTCTGGTGCGCGGGAAGCAAACCCTGACTCTCCAAGAAGTAATCCAACCGCTCGGTAACCATGCCCTCCATCGTTTTCCTGAGCTGCGACGTCAAGGCAATCGGCCTATAACTTGAAGGGTCAGACGCTGGCCTACCCGGCTTCAGAACCGGCACCACCGTAGACTGTTTCCACGCAGATGGAACACAACCTGAATCCCAAACACGGTTGAAAAGACCCAGGACTAGCCCAAGCGTGTCATCAGTCAAATGAGAGAGCATGTCATAGCACACCTCATCTTTACCCGGGGCTGTCTGTTTCGCCTTAGAAAGTGCTCTCCTTAGCTCAAACAAACTAAATGGAAGGTCAAGGTCATCTTGAGTCGAAGGCTGGTGCCCAATCAGCTCAGAATTCTGGGCCAAAGTACTCTCCCTGTAGTGCCTTTCCGCAGGTGAGAGATTGTCAGAGCTGTGCACCGACACAAAGGTGCTGGCCAACAGTTCAGCTTTGTCAACGTCGCTGACTGCTTCAACACCATTCTGTATTAGGACCGGGGTCCCGTGACGGCGCTCAACTCCATGCATCCGCTTAATCATCCCCCAAACATCCCAGAGACGCGTTTCTCTCCCAATTTTGGAACAATACCGCCTCCAACAGGCACTCTTGGCCGTTCTTACAGTTTTCCGCACAACAGCGCGGGCCCTCTTGTAGTCAATGAGGGCACCCTCAGTGTGGGTAACCCTTAGCCGGCGAAACGCCGCATTTCTTGCCCTAACAGCATAACCACATGCTTCATTCCACCACGGCACTCGCTTCCTATGTCCACTACCACCACTCTTAGGAATCGTGCCTACCGCTGACTGCGGACTGACTGTGATGAGCGAGACAATTGCACTATTGAGATCATCCACCTGAGTCAATCCTCCTTCCTGCAGAACCCTAGAACCATCATCAGCTTTCCTCAGGAAAGCCCCCCAGTTCGCCCCTGCCAACTGCCACCTCTGGATCCTCGTCCCCCTGACCACACAGCTCCCAAAGCCAATCTCGGTGCGGACTAGATAGTGATCGCTACCAAAAGAAAGATTACCAAGAACCTCCCAACTACAAACACCAGCTAACTCCTTGGACACAAGCGTAAGATCCATTGCGCTTTCCGTACCGGTCCCCATATCATAGCGGGTCCCACCCCCATCATTCAGACAAACCAACTCCCTTTGATTGATAAAACCCTCTACCACCTGCCCATACCTATCGGTACCACTACCGCCCCATAAAGCGCTATGCGCATTAAAATCCCCACACCACACGGCCTTTCCCCGAACATCCTTACCGATACTATGTAAGGACTCTAACGTTAACTCACCACACGGATTATAAAGGTTAACCACAGTAACAGCTTCACCACCCAGCCAGACCCTCACCGCCAGAGCCTCCGGCGCTTTACTCACACTGACAACAACGTAATTTAGGTCATCTCGGACAAACACAGCCACACCTCCGCCTCTACCCTGCTCCCTATCATTCCTAACACACACATACCCTTGTATCCCAAAAACCCACCTAGGTTGTAACCAAGTCTCCTGCACGCACATAACGTGAGGCTTGTTCAACAAGGTAGAGACAAAATGCTTAAATTCCTGGCCATTAGCACGAAGACTACGCGCATTCCATTGCAAGACAACCACCGCCATTATGAGCCCCGGAACCTGACGGCGCATCGGGAGCCCCCCCACTCCCACTGCCAGAATGGGGCAGGGTGCCTTCCCGCAGCGCATCCTCTATCTCTATCCAAAGTACTTCCCTGCAGCCTTAGCGATGATCCTAGTCTTTTCGGATCTCTTCTTGGTTTGACCAGTACAGTTAATCACTTTCACCATAAAGAGGAAGAAATCTTTCCTCTTCACAACCAGTACATCCTCCGCACCCACAGGGCCTCTGCTCGTGGAAGCCACACTCACAGGGATCCCAGTGGGGACCTCCCCCTGGCCGCGGGCAACGCTGCCCCCTCCCCTGTCGCCTAGGTCACCAGCAGCACTGGCAGCCCGCACTGCATCCACCTTCACCTGACTACCAGACACCTTCTTGACCGCATCCGCGTAGGATATGCCTTGAGAGGCTCTAACTTTTTGCACCTCAGCAGCCCTCTTGCTGAACACGCATCCCCCATAGGCAGAGCTATGCTCTCCCCCACAGTTACAGCACTTAATCCCGGGTCACCTTCAACCGCCTAGCATCCACCACCTTAGCTCCAGTCAAATTCTCCTTTATGTCATCCACAGATGTCGTCGTAGGGACGCCTACGATAACTCCCCTGACCGTGCCTCTTACAGCATCAGACACAAGAATGTCCTTCCCACCCAGACACTTAGCTTCAATCGCCTTCCTTTGCTGAGCCACGTCCTTGCACACGACCAGCAGCGAGCCATCCCTAAGGACACTCGCATGCTTGACCACTCCCACAGCTACAGTCAGGCTCCTTGTCAACGCCATCGGATCCCACCCCTTAAAGGACGCATTATCCTGCGCGAGCTTTATGAACACCTTACACTCTGAACTCACATCCCCGATATCTGCAACCCCCCCCGCCCTGCTCCTCACTGAGAGAGCCCTCCATAGACGAGCAAGAAGACGCCCTACGCTGCACAGGACAAGTGGCTCCAGGGGAGTCCTCCCCGCTGTTCATATCGTCACCGACCAGGTCACTCCTCCTCTTCCTCTTCCTCGTCATACGGACCGAGGCGTTCCTCTATGTTGCCGTAATATCCAAACAACGCTCAATAATCCACCGTCAGCGTGTATCTTCTGTTGTTTGTTTTATGGCAGCTGGTACGTCGGCTGCTGCAGCGTCCGAATATTTTGATCCACTTTCATGATATATTTAGGGCTTATTTTTTTTTGGTCAGGTCATTAATCTCACCTCTTCTCTTTTTAATTCCCTGTAACATTTGAGGATCCTTGTTTTCAGCATGTTTAGCTTCCAAAAGTTTTATTTTCTTTCTGCCATCAGAATTTTTTGTCATTGAGCAGACTAGCATTAAATCCCCAATGTATTTACTTCCAGATCTACAGTGATGTAAATAGGGGCATGATTTCTTTTGATGATGATCACATGATTACTGTAATATTGTGCTGTAATGGCAGAAAATGGGTCATGTCATGTCATTCTAATGTTGTTTTAGGCCATGACATGTCACGGAATTAATATCTTTGTTGTTCTCCTGTGTGCAGATGGGATAAGAATATGAGGTCCTGATTATACTGAATATCTACTGTCCGGCGCCTCTTAATCATCAATTAATGCGTCAGGACCGGATTCAGTGTGGAAATGGTCTTTGATTAAACCTCTGAAGAGAGAGCTGGAACCGTCACGGACGTGATAGTCTGGTCTATCTCTTTTTGAGCTGATTTGGGTTGTGATTATGTTATGTTTGTTACCACCTATAAAAGGTGTACTTTGTAACTTGTAAGGTTAGGTAGGGACAGAACGAACTTGTCTTAGGGAAAGTGAGGGTGTTTATCCACTGTGCACGTGAATAAACTTCCACCTTTTGAGAGAGACCGAGAGACTCTGTTTCTGCTTCAAGTTATTGCCTGGTTACTCTTTACTTGATCATTGTTTACAGGAAACTGCCGTAACAATTTGGCGTCTTACGAACGACGGATCCTTCGGCGGCGGTCCATCTTTTCGGGGTTCGTGTGAAGCAGGGCTGGCCACCTGGAACACCACATTCCAGCCTCCACTCTCCACGGTTTGAGACGGGAGGCCTGCGTCACCGGCCCGGAGGAGGGGAGCGCCGACGTTCGGATTCGAAAACAACCACCGCGGTGAGTCTTTTTTTGTCTCTCTCAACTAGGTCGAATCATAGGGTATTAATCTGTTTTTGTAATTTTTTTTGTACTTTGTTTTACTCTCGGATCTGTTTTGAATATTTCTTGTGATATTTTGCTAAAGTTACATTTACTGGTGTCTGTAGGAGGACATTGTTTGTTTTTTATAACACACTCGAGATAACCATAATCAGTCGGCAGAAGGCCACTGCAGAGAAGAGCCCACTTATTTCACTAGCTAAAGCAATTTAAAAATTGTCTTGTAGTCTAGTTTTGCCTGGGGTAAAAATAGTCTTAGCGAGTGGTGGACCCTAGACTAAAGAAGAGTGGAAGGTACGATTTAGCATAACACAGACGTGTGATTTTGACTTAACGTACGGTTACAAAATGGGGAAAAATCAATCGAAGTGTGTAAAAATTCCTGAGACACCAGTAATGTTGATAATGTCAAACAAGTATGGGGCGGAGTGTTTAGAATGCTTGCCGATTTGGACTGAAAAATATGGGTTCCCAGTGGGAGGGTCTTTAAGCATGAGTCAAATTGCAAAACTTAAAACAAACTTAGAGGAAGCACAAGAGAAGCTGTTAAAATCTAAAAAAGTATCAAGTGAATCGGTTAAGTGGGTGCGGAAACACGAGAAGTGGGTAAAAGTGTGGGAGACGGAAGCTGAGTCACGTGAGCGAAAGAGACTATGTAAACAATTGACTGTGAAGGTTGAATGTGAGGAAGAAGGAGAGAGTCGAAAACCGCCGCAATATTCACATACTGCTGCCAACCCTTATCGCATAGCAGACACCAGCACACACACGGCTGGTGCGCGCCCACGCACACACGCACTCACACTCACACCGCCACAACTGGGAGAACGGATCACTTCGTCTATGCCTTCTCTTTATCCAGATTTGACCGGTCTTTCTGCGGCGCTGCTCGACACCGACCTGGACGCCTACCCCAGCGGTCGACCCCACCCAAACCCACCACCAGAACTCGAGGAGGACGGAGCCACAGGGGGCATCGAGCCAACGCAACTCTTCCAGCTCCTGGACATTATGGGGGGTCGGATTGACTGGCGGGGGCGGAAGGGGGCAGGTCCGAGCACGCAGCAGAGACGACTGGCTCAACGACACACGCACCGGAACAACACCCACAACAACGCCTGCAAGAGGGTAACATGCACCTGGCACAACTCACACACGCAATCACCTATCTTGAGGCATGTGCAGTGGTACCGGAGGGTACCTATTCTAAAATTAGTCAAGCTAAAGCTAAATTTCCAGAGTACCAATTGAACGTTAACGGGGAAAAAATTGATTTTTTGGTGGATTCAGGGGCTACAAATTTAGTGATTAAATGTTCTGCACTAACGAAAAAACCTCGGCTGGGGGGTTGTTACACATTTTCATTATCAGCTTCTGGGGAGACAACGAAGGAGCATTTCACATCTCCTTTAAAATGTTTTGATGTCGGTGGTCACTCGTTCAAACATTCATTTCTCTATTCCCCTGTGTGTCCAGTGAACTTGATAGGACGGGATCTGATGTGTCGATTAGGAATTTGCCTTATCTCCACATCAGACGGCCTGCAGGTCACAAATAACAGAGAATTGGTACATGGTTTAAATTTTCTGGCAGAGCGTACAGAGGCTCCTGAATATGACTATTTTTGGAAATTGTCCCCAAATTCCTCAATTCAGTTAATTTCATTAGCCTATGAGAAAGTGACACACAATGAGAATGTTGACTTCAAGGATGTGAGAGAATTGCAGTGCTAGTTTTGTTTGCCCACAGATGCAACAGAAATAGAATGTGATTTTGATGCTTGTTGGAATGAATGCTGTGAGGACTTTTTAAAGACGGAACATTTATTCTGGGGTAGAGACTTTTCTGTTGTCTCCGTGTCACTCCCCGATTCACTTAAAAACTTTAGCCTGTCAAAGTCGAATCTGTACGTAGCATTATCAAAACCAAAGAATGCTAATTGGGGGGAGGTACAGGATTTTGTCCATCAGTGTTTTATAGCAGAGGACTGGGATAGTGTTCCAAACTCTAATGTGACATTTTCACGGTCTTCGGACGCATGGCGGGTGTGTTTACAGTCGTCTCTGCATTCCTTTCGCTGTGTTTCCATTGATAAGAGATACGCTGCTCCGGGAGCGGATTGTTTTTTATCTCAGGCGGGGGCAGAGGCGATACCGGAACTAAGAGAGGTGGGGGTTGACCTGTGGGCTAAGAGTCCAACTGATGTCGGCCTGATTCGAGGTTGTCAGCCCGTGGTGATCACCCCGAAATCTGACGCTCGCCCCTGTAGACCACAATATCCTCTGCGCCCAGAGGTGGTTGAAGGTATTACTCCGGTGTTTGAAGCCCTGAGGGAGGCGGGAGTAATAGTTCCTTGTAAATCGGGGGGGTACGGAGCCCCATATTTCCGGTTAAAAAACAACGCGAATCTGGGGTACCAGAGAAATGGAGGTTTACAAACGATTTGAAAGCAGTAAACGAAGCTGTTCAACCTGTCGTTGCTGTGGTGCCAAACCCATACACTATCTTATCTCAGATTCCTCCAGAGGCAAAATATTTCACAGTTGTGGATCTAGCTAATGCTTTTTTCTCTGTTCCCGTTCACCAGGATTCGCAGTTTTGGTTTGCTTTTGAGTTTCAGAATCGACTCTGGACTCTCACAAGGCTGTGTCAGGGGTTCGTGCATTCTCCAACATGGTACAATGCAGCGCTGCGAGATTCATTGGCTCCCTTGCGACTGGCACCAGGTAGCTGCCTGCTACAATATGTGGATGACATATTGTTGTGCTCGCAAACCGAGGACCAATGTAAACAAGATACGGTGACCTTACTCAAACATTTGCATGCAGAAGGCCACAAGGCCAGTCTCTCAAAATTGCAATATGTTAAAGAGGAAGTAATATTTCTGGGTCATGTGATATCTAAAAATGGCAAAAGCATTACGACGAAGCGCGTTTCAGCCATTCAGAATATTCCGAAACCAATAACTAAGAAACAATTGATGTCATTTCTAGGAATGTGTTCATATTGTCGACAGTTCATTCCAAATTATTCTGTAATGGAGTCTCCTTTAGGTGCACTAATCCATGGAAAAGGCCTTAGGACTAATGACAAACTGACATGGACAGAGGAAGCAGACAAAGCTTTCTGTGAGTTGAAAATGGCTTTACAGAAGCCTCCAACTCTGGGGTTACCTGACCCAACAAGACCTTTCACACAGACTGTTGACGAACGCAACGGCTGCATGACTTCTGTCCTCTTACAGGCGCACGGGGGCTCCCTGCGACCTGTGGCTTTTTTCTCTGCTAAGCTGGACCCCGTTGCAGCCGGCATGCCACGATGTCTACGCGCGGTGGCGGCTGCTGAAAAAGCAGTCTTGGCCTCGCGTGATCTGGTGGGCTATGCTGAGCTAACGCTGCTTGTGCCACATGCTGTCTCTCTGATCCTGCTGGAACAGAAAACTTCGCATCTTTCTGCTTCCCGATGGCTCAGGTACAACACAGTTTTGCTTGAATTACCTAACGTCACAGTAAAACGATGCACACAGCTTAACCCTGCCACCCTCTTGCCCACCCCTGAAGAGGGCGAAGCTCACTGTTGCATTTCTACAATCAAACAGGTGTGCACCCCGAGACCGGATCTGAAAGAGGAGCCACTTGTTAACTCTGACTTGGTTTTTTATGTAGATGGATCAGCATCTCGAGACACCAACACGGGACAGAACCGTGTTGGCTTTGCAGTATGCTCTGAGTGGGATGTGGCGGCCTCAGGCCCACTGCCCTCTCATTTCTCTGCACAGACTGCAGAATTGGTGGCTCTGACAGTCGCATGCACATTGGCGAAGGGTCAGTCCGTCACAATTTTCACAGACTCTCGCTATGCGTTTGGTGTATGCCACGACTGGGCGGGGTTGTGGCGACACAGGAACTTTTTGAAATCGGATGGTAAGCCTATTCTGAACTGCACGCAAGTTGGGGAACTCCTGACGGCGATCTTGCTCCCATCTGATATTGCTATATGCAAATGTCAAGCTCATACTAACAGAACTGACCCAATTTCACAGGGAAACAGCAGAGCGGACAAGGCAGCCAAGGCCGCATCTTATCTCTGCAGACAAGAGCAAAATTAATGTTTTGTGTCTAATAACACTTCTCTTCCAGAGTCCTTATCAACCATGCAGGAATTCTCCACGTCAGAGGAAATCTCTGTGTGGAAGAAGGCGGGGGCTGAGAAGTGTGATGGCATTTGGGTTGGGCCTAACAAAAAATCCGTTTACCTAAACATTTTTTCAGGCAGATGGCGCTGATCTCACATGGACGCGACGACTCAATGCTAGCTTACTGTATAGAATTGGAAGACCGGTTGTCCTCAATTTCTGCACAGGTGAAAGCCGCTCTCCCAAAGGCAGCAGAAGCTGTCCTCCACAACTTCAAACCAGGTGACTGGATCTTGATCCGAGAGCCGAGGAGGAAAAGGTGGTGTTCCAAAAGGTGGATTGGCCCGGTCCAGGTCCTCCTCATCACTCACACCGCAGTGAAAGTCGCAGAACGGGGCACCTGGGTTCACGCATCTCACTGCCGAGCCATCTTCAGCACACCTGCGGAGATCAACGGCAACGCGGGTGTCGGTCCACTCGTGGGTCGGACACAAGGGGCAACCACTGAGGACGTCGTGGGACCTTTTTGCAACGATCTCAAGTTCGAGAAAGTCGGGGTCCGAGCAGGTCGTAAACCTCGAAAGGCACCAGAGCCCACTGATCGAGTGCTCCGAGCACGGGGCACGTTGCCAAAACCCGGCGCGGTTTAAAGCTCCACGTTCTTCTGCATCGTCTGGTAATATCTACACAAATACTGTCTTCATCGTCTTCATGATTCCTGAGGCTCACCCGGCTCCTCCTGGGGGGGGGAGTCCCCCGGAGCGTCAGAGCTCTAAATGGTATCTGACCGACAGAAAGGTCGAGCTCAACATCAGGTTGCTGAACTATAGAATAATGATTTATGCACTGGGTCTGTCAATAGTTCTGGCGTTGGGAATAATATGGTTTATCACTCTGCCTAGCTGGATGTGGCCCCACAGAGAAAACAGAGTAGACCGTAACACTCGTACACTGCACTATGACGACACATCCAAGATCGAGTCTCTCACAGACACTTATAACCATTCCACCGTCTATACACTGAACTATTGGTATCGATATGCTAAATATGTAGCCGACAGTCACAAGCGGAGAGATTGTTATGTATGTACACACATGCCCATGTCAACCAACTCTCCACACGTGCTCCCTCTCCCTGTGCCTAATTTATCCAACATGTTACCTGACACTCTAATTTCTAGAGATAATGTTAAACTTCTGAGTAGGATAGTTTGGTCTGCGTGGAGAGCGGTGATTCCTCTTCTCCCACGCAAGATTAAGTTCCGACCTCAGATTCACATCAGAGCTCCTAAAAATGTAAAACTAGGGCCGCTTTTTGGACCAGTCCACATTCGACCTGGCTCTAAATTTACATGCTTTGCACAGACTATTGCATCCACCTTATCTATCGGTCCAGGATCTGAACTTAAACCACTCCATGTAGGGCAAATCCCTGATTTATATTGTTCCACAGTGTATGTCCCGTGCACTTATCTGGTGAACAACACCCACTTGAGCACCCACCTGAATAATTCTCAGGCGGGCCCCAAAACCACATGTGCACCTTACTACACTGTTCCAGACATTTTAGGGACCGTTCCAAAAGAGGGGTACATGTTTCTTTGTGGATATTACATGTATGAATGTCTTCCGGCGGGATGGGTTGGCCGATGCGCAGCTGTGATTCCTTCAGATCATTCATACATAATATCCAGCATACCACATCACACACCCAGGACACAAAGGGATCTGGCATCTCATGACGCTGTTTGGGGGTCTGACGTGCCAGATGACCATAAAATTTGGACTACGGGGGAAAAGGTCCTATTTGCATTGTTCCCAAGTGTGGGAGTGGGTAAATTGATGTTGCGTATGGAGACTCTTAGCTATAGATTTACTGCTTTTATAAACACAACATTAGCTACTTTTGAGGCAGAGAGAGAGGAGATGCATGCACTTCGCGCAGTAGCACTTCAAAATCGTATCGTGCTGGATCAGATAACAGCCTCCAGTGGGGGGGTGTGCACTTTACTAAGAGGGAGCTGCTGTACCTACATTCCTGCTAATGATGAGGATGGGGGTGCGATCCAACAGGGACTCGCAAATTTGACCAAACTCCGTAATCTCATGGAATCTGAAACTGTCACTGCCACTCACCCTTTTTCTGTGTTAGGATGGGCTCTTACTTCCTGGCGTGACGTGCTCATAAATGTTGGGATTATTGTAGGGGTAATCTTGATTCTGTTTTCTTGTGTTCTCCCATGTTTGTTCAAAGTGATTGGTAAAATAGTTTCTGCTCAATATGTGTCTGTTCAGGTTCCAGGGCCAGATAGAGACGCGTCTAAGCAAGACACAGGCTACATTAGTGATTCAGATGATGATTCAATCATCAAGGGAATGAGACCTTAAGCCAGTAACGGCATAAACAAGAGCGGAGGCAAATAAAACTTTAACAGTTTTATTAATTTCTTTTAAACTGTTTTTAAAATCACTGATTCAAAGGGAAATTGTAATGACTTAAATTAAGACAAGAGATAGACTGAAATCTTTATTTTGATGAAATTAATCGAGCATTTTTTTCTTCTTCCAGAAGTCAGCTTCAGCCTGTCCGTCCTGAGCCCCATTCACAGGGGAATTCCTCCAGGTTTCTACTTTTATCCCAAAGTGGTTTTGTAGTTTTCTCCTACTCAGGTTTTCTACTTTTATCCCAAAGAGGTTTGGTAGTTTTTTCCTGGCCGGTGGAGGGGGTCTCGGGACGGGGGAGCTGGGGTTGACTTTATTAATATTTTTTATTAATTATTTTATCTATTTTTTATTATTATTATTATTATTATTATTATTATTATTTTCTTTCTAATTTCAAGGGTTCAATTTTATTAATTAGTGTTTTTAATCATTCAATTTGTCATTTTTATTATTATTATTATTTTTTTTTTAATTTATCTAATTATTGTTATTATTCATTTTTTGTTGTGTTATTAATTATTAATTAATATTTTCTCTGATTGGTAATTGATTGATGATATGATATTAAACAGGGGTTTAAGATAATCAAAAGAGTGGTATTGTAATGGCAGAAAATGGGTCATGTCATGTCATTCTAATGTTGTTTTAGGCCATGACATGTCACGGAATTAATATCTTTGTTGTTCTCCTGTGTGCAGATGGGATAAGAATATGAGGTCCTGATTATACTGAATATCTACTGTCCGGCGCCTCTTAATCATCAATTAATGCGTCAGGACCGGATTCAGTGTGGAAATGGTCTTTGATTAAACCTCTGAAGAGAGAGCTGGAACCGTCACGGACGTGATAGTCTGGTCTATCTCTTTTTGAGCTGATTTGGGTTGTGATTATGTTATGTTTGTTACCACCTATAAAAGGTGTACTTTGTAACTTGTAAGGTTAGGTAGGGACAGAACGAACTTGTCTTAGGGAAAGTGAGGGTGTTTATCCACTGTGCACGTGAATAAACTTCCACCTTTTGAGAGAGACCGAGAGACTCTGTTTCTGCTTCAAGTTATTGCCTGGTTACTCTTTACTTGATCATTGTTTACAGGAAACTGCCGTAACAGTGCCAATGTCCACCTGTGATTTTTGACATATCTTTGTTGAAAATAAAAAAGTAGTCTATTCTAGTATTGATCTTATGTGGGTTGGAAAAATGTGTATATTGGCGGACATTAGGATTTATCTCTCTCCAGATATCGATCAACCCTATATTCTGTGTTAAGTGGCATAATTCATTATTTACTTTGTGAGCTTGAATCATCAAGGCTGTTCTGTTTGAGCCCAATATGGCCACACCCCCTCTTATGTTTGCCCCTGAATGAGGAAGAGTAAAGTGTATAACCAAATTTAGTTCCCCCCCAAAAATGTAAAACATAAAACAACAAAAACAAACAGGGCAGGACAAGAGAGAACAAAATATGTAAGAAAATAAAATTGTGTCATACATTTTTTGACACCTTCTGCCAGAGGGATGTTCCAAAGATATCCATGTCCAGTTTAAACCTGATTATGTAAATTTTTCAGATTTATGGTAGTATGTTCCAAATATGTGCAATTTTGGCCATTTTCCTCATCAAATGCCTTCAATTATTCATATATGAAAACATTACATGAGGGAAAAAAACATTTGTTCTTGCTTTTAAATACATAAATACACTGCAGAAGAAGTTTTAAATTGATACAACTCAATTTAAGACATTTTCCTCCTAATCTGCAGTTTCGCCTTAACCAGTAAAACTTGTCAAAACAATGTCATTTTAGTTTGTTTTAAGTTAAAGAAAAGGCATGTTCAGCACCTCTTTTCTTATGTTCCCTGACGTCTTCTCCGCAGTATCTGAGTCCTGCAGTTTTTAGTGATCAGCTAATGAGTCCCTGCAGTTTGAGAGTAATCCTGCGTTTTGTAAGTCGGTCTGATCCTGCGTCTGTGGGCGGCTTATTGCTCTGGATCCATATGTAGCCCGAGGAACGCTGAGTGCACACCCACCTACCCCAGCTCCACAGGGGGGCGGGCCTCCTGTCAGAGGTATAACTCACTCACTTACTCCAGCAAAAGTACATAGTATTGTTCCGAGAAACAGTAAAGCAATATTTCTGCTGGTTCACTTTGGAGCAGATTGGTACAGTCCAAAGTGTCTCAAGTGAGCTGTACCGGCCCATGTAAGCGATCCAAAGTGGAAGTACAGACTCGGGTGAAAACAAGACGGCAAAAGGAAGATATAAACAAAAAAATTATAGTTTATCACCAAAAGCTGACTTGATCCGTGACAAATATCTTTCCGCATTTCCACCGATGCTAACTTATGTGTTGAGCTGCTTAGCAAAACAAAGCAAGCGCAGATTAGCATCAGCTTCCAGTTTATTAATGCAGAGCACTCGCGTCAAGACAAAATATTATATTTCCAGTGCATAACGCATCCAACATTAAATAGACTTTAAAACGCGGTGTAGAGACAGACGCCACCATTTAAAGAACTGTTCCAAAGCGCTCTAAAGTCAACCGCGGTAGCCAGGGCCAGTCAAAACGTGGCTTGTATTACTCAAGAAAAGTAAGTCAAAGTATTTGTATGGCTGGCTTGAGAGGTAACACTCAAGAAAATAAAGGTTTATTAACGATGATCCTGTGCTTCTTGGTGGTATCTTGAGTATACCTGTATTCAAAAAATTGAATTAAAGTAGGTTAATCTTCTGTTTTCTAAATCTAATCCTGGTCCCCTCAGCGCTGCTGCCTGCTGGGGAGATGTTTGAGCTGAAAGGATAACTCACACAAGACGGGATTAAAAGCAGAAGTGGGCTTTTATGAGAGGGTCTTAAACCTCTCAATTGCCGCTCATTATCTCATTACATTTGAGTGTTCTTTAATGTAATGAGCCTTTATTCTTTCTTTCAGATACAAATGTGCTTCATATGTTTTAATGGATTGGAAAAAAAAAAAAAAACCTGAGAGTGATGCTGCTGCTGGAGGAAATTCATGGACAGTAACTGAGACTTTGTTGTTGTTTTGACAGTTCCTATTTCAAATCTGAAGCCAAATTTGTGATTTAGGGACTTGTAACAAAAGACCAGGTGGAATACTTATATAAGGCCTGTCATATATGTATTTTTTTTATCATATTTTATTGTTTATTTGTGGGATCGGAGTACAAACCAATCCTTATTCTCATCTAAGAATAAAGGATTTGACAGAAAATAAGTGTATTTGTTTGCTGTTTTGATAGTTCTTTTATAAAATGTTGTACAAAAATAAATGAAATGAAGACTAAATCAAAGTGGAGTTGTTAGAGGTTAAACTGCTCAGCTTGGAGGCTTCAAACGCAACAGGCTTTTTTTTTTTTTTTTTTTAACGAGAAAAGCATAATAATAATAATATATACACTTAAATATCAGGAAACTAAGAAGAGATACAATCCTTTTTGGATTCTCATTCTGACATGAAAACCTACAGGTTGCCAGCTATCCTGCCCTAGGAGCAACTACGCTGGGGGAAGTATGGCAGCTTGAGCGCTATCTTCTGCTTCTGACTACTTTCACAATTAATAATATTTGATATTTTATTTCATTTGTAGTCTGTTCATTAATGTTCATTTTCTCACATCATTTTCTCCTTTTTCCACTTCCCACTGGAAATGGTTTTGTTTTAGCAGCGTGCCAACCTGTGAATTTGGATGCTCCTCAACTGCCTCGATGAAATGATCTCTACTCCAGATGAACGGCTCTTCATCTGCCTCGAAGAACTGGTTCTCCTCCTGATTGGTTCCAGTTCTACTGTCTATCTGCAAATGGAACCCCGTCTGCCTGACGTCTGAGGGAGTCAGATCTCTCCTCCGGAACTCCTCTAGGTTTCTACTTTATCCCAAAGAGATTTGGTAGTTTTTCCTGGCTGAGAAGTAGGGACAGGGGATGCTGGACCATAGGGTTACGGGTTAGGCTAAATTCTTATGAACATTCAAATTCTCCCTTCGAAGCAACTGCTGTTGTGATTTTGGGCGTATACAAAAATAATGTAATTTCATTATTGACATACAGAAAAAAGAAAAAAAAAATCACAGTTGAACTTATGAAAATGGACCAACTTGACAGACCTTGTATGCCTTATTTTTCTTTCGACGTCTTCTTTCTTTCTTTGTTTCTTTCTTTCTTTTTTATTGAATGCTTCTGTTCTCTCATTCACTTTCTTGTTTTTAATTTGAGAACATTTATTAAAAATAAAATGATATGTTAAAAAAGTGACATTGTTCCATAAATCTATGGATGCAAGTAGATATTGTGAAATAACAAAACATCTTTAGCGACAAATTGGACAGTGTTATTTCAGGTGAAAGTATAAATGAGAGAGCAAACATAAAATAAAATATTCCTGTAAACTTTTAACAAATAAATAAACTTTTCCCAGAACACATTTGACACTATACATCTAACAGACAAAAACATGCATTAAAACAAAGAGTTCACGCTAGAAATTGTGTAGCACTGTCCGTGGTGCTGAAGGATGACTCAGGATGCTAATTTGTAATCTTATATTTTTAGCAAACACACACACACACTCACACACACACACACACACACACACACACGTTAAGGCACAGCACACGTATGCCAGGTTCCAAGTTCCTTACGGGGACAAAATCTTAAAACAAATTAAACTGAATAAAAATAAAAGGCTAATCTCAGCTATTCACAAAAAGACCCTAAGTAATTCCACGATGGAGTAAACATGAAACTACTTTGGGTTTCTCCTCAGATTTTTCTGCATTTATTTCACTTCTCTGCCTCTACATCACGTTTAACCTTGATGCAAATGTCAAGCGTCAATAAACAGGAAACAGCTGAAGCTACTGTGCTTTGCTTGCTTGTTTAGCTAAACATGTGGGCTCAACTTACAAATTAGTAAGTTTATCACAAGATCAGGTCAGAGGTGAGAAATGATTATATTCTCTTTCTATCTGCTTTCCCCCCAATCATCTCACTCAAAGGCATTCCAGGAGCTAAAGAGCCAGACTACTTTGGAAGCTGGACCTCTAAGGGTTAACTCCAAGACAAGTACGATTCACACACTTTCAGACCAATATGAACCGGTGGAAATGCACCTTCAGTTTTCTGATGGAGGTTTAGCCACACCGCCACCTGCTTGTCTCCATGGAGATGTTATCTCTATGCCTGGAACGCTCCAGTATGGCAATAAACGTATGGAGATAAGCAGGTGACAGACTAATCACCTTCAATCCCAATTCCTGAACTCCAGAACTGTAATTGTGTTTTTAGTAGTAGCTATTTGCTTTTTTCCCTCTTCAAACAATATCCTGACATTCAAGCAGTGATTATACTACTTTGATACTTTCTATCACTGCATCTAACTAATACATCCACATTTCACCATCATCACGCTCCATCCTGAGCGTGCGTGAGGACGGACGTCATATGACCTCTCTCTCTCCTCTTCGCCTGCATGTGTGTCTTTAATGTGTGTGGTTTTTTTTTTCCTTTTCCGCCGCGCTGTTTTCTTTACGCATCATCACCTCTGCCGCACCGCACCGCACCGCACCGCGCCGCCACCGCCACCGCGCCTCCTCAGCTCAGCGGCAAAACCCAGACACCACGAGGTACGACGTGCGAGGAGACTGCAAAAACAACTCATTTATTCAGGATTTGCACTCATATTTCCTCTTTTTCTTCCATGCTTTGTATTGCTCAGATGCTGCCTCCCCGTCACGCCGCTCTCCTCCGCGCGCATCGCATCACCGTGACCGAGCGCGAGGCATCTTAAGGCGGACACATCTCTCTCCCCCGCACGCGCGCACGGACCAGGCCACAGCTCCGCGCCGCGCATCCTTCTCCTTTTAGTGCGGGTTCGGTTCGACGTGGGCATGACGCGATCGGGCTCCCGCGGCAGAGGTCCGGACAGGGGCCTCCGGTGGCCAGGGTCTCGGTGTCCGGGCTCGGTGCTGGTGTACGTCCTGCTGCTGGTCCTGTGCGTGCCTGCTCCGGCGTGTGCGTCCTACTCGCCTCAGAGCGGAGAGTGCCGAGGCAAAGGCCGCGACTGCACAGGTGAGTCTACTGTCTACAAAGTCTACTGTTGATGTGTTGTTTGTGTGGAGCAGGGGCCTCTGTGGTAGGGCCACCTCTGATCCTCAAGTAGTGTGGGACAAGTCTGTATATGTGGTAGAACAGACGTTTGCTTATTCCCCAGTTTAAGAATTCTATCAAACTGCATTATTTTCAATATTTAGTCATTTAGTCAGTTTTTCCCCTTAATAGCAGAGACTCCTGCTCCAAAAAACAGCTGAATTAGTTAAACAAATTATGCTTATATTGTCAAGCATATAAGATTGATCAGCAGAAGCAAAAAGGAACATTTATACTCCATAAATTGTGTTAAATAAAATTATTAAAATATGGATCGCTTATGCTGGCATAGTTCTGGGTTAGTTGTGATACTTTTTACAAAGGAGCAAATTACTCATCAGAACTTCTCCCAAAAATAATTCACACATTAAATCAAAATGTGAAGCCTTGGTTTGAAATACGTTATCAATCTATAATGTTTAAATAATTTTGTAAGAAAAAGTTACTAAACTAAATTGAATGTGTCAGGGGCCATGTCCCATGAGACAGTAAGTCTCAGCTGATAACTCCAAGAGTAATCAGTTAAAGCTACGCAGTGTAGCTCCTCTCTCTTCCAAAACATACATACTATACTGGGACACTGGGATAATGAATTTACGATAGTTACATGGTTAAGTTGAGTCAGGTTAGGGTCTGGGTTAGGGTTGGGAGCCGGTTGTTCATTGTTAAACCAGACCCTTCTGGGCTGAGCTAGCCAACATACAGTTTTAAAACTGATGCTAACTTATATGTTGAGCTCACATGCTTAGCATAACAAAGCTAGCACACATTAGCATCAGGTGTTACCTGTTTATTGCCATGCCGCACTCGCATCAAGACCCAAAATATTATATTTCATATATATTTATACATGCATAATGCATCTAACATTATCTAAATCCAATGCATTGCATAAGAAGGAGTTCAAACGTGGTGTAGAGACTTTGCAGAGAAGTGAAATAAATGTAGAAAAAGCTGAGGAGAAACCAGAGGTAGTTTCCTGTTTATGCTAGCTTTAGCCATGTCTCTCAGCCACAAATTTAGAATTACTCAAATTATTTTTACTGAGATCGGCCTCATGATTAAAAACTATAATTCAGTTGCTTACGTAGCAGAGCTCTGCCCGTGGACCCAAAGCCAAGGCCTGAACATGGAGACACTCTAAAACAGGCATGTCCAAACTACGGCCCGAGGGCCAAATGCAGCCCTCAGAGCAATTATTGTTGGCCCTCAGGCTTCCTGCTAAGTTGGCCCAAACAACAAAAAGTAGTGCTTTTTACAGTAAAATGGGAAAAATTCAAGCATTTTGATGTTATAACAACCTAATGTGAATGTTCCAAGTTTTATAATAGGAGTGGAGGTGCATCCAAACTGTGTAAAATTTCGAATGATACACTCACAAATTTGACATTGTCGGCTTGTTTGTGGCCCTCTGCTCCGTATAAGTTTCAAAATGCGGCCCTCAGTGAAAAAAGTTTGGACACCCCTGCTCTAAAAGAACTGTTCAGGGGCCCCACTGTCCCACTGGCCCTAAATGGGAGGAGCCTATTGTACATGCTGATAGTGGTAGGGGAAACCTACACAGACACAGAGAGAACATTCAAATCCACACAGAAAGGCACTGTGTCACCCGGGAAACAACTTTTTTTTGTTGCTGTGAAGCGAGAGTGCTAATGAAATGTTTCCATATCTCGAAATTGGTTGATGATATGTTTGTAATATTTTGTAATACTTAGCAAGCTTTTTTCCTAAAGTTTCCCTAGGGCCTAGATCAGTGGTTCTTATCCTGGGTTCGATCGAACCCCAGGGGTTCGGTGAGTCAATCTCAGGGGTTCGGCGGAGGTCGTGATGACACGCCCAGCATGGCATATCTGTGCTGCAGGGAATTTGGTGCGCTCAGTAGTCGACTTGTGACTGTCGTAATGGTACGTCCTGTTATTTCTTTATTAATATTTTACACTGGATCAAAGCCAACCTTTCTGGGCAAAGTTTTGGCACCAGCCTGACCCCAAAAGGGCCAAAAGATCAGCCTCTGGGGCCATTTCCCTGGTCCTTTTCTATAACTACTATACTATAGTATAATATATTTGCGAGCAATCCTTTTCGAGGATGCTGGACATAAAAATTAAGAAAATGAACAGACTTTGTTGCGAAAAGGACATGAGAGTGGCACATTTCTGAACTGGTCTGTGAAAGGCAACTGCAGAAGTCACTGATTTGCAATTGTTTTTGTGTGAAAATCATGTTTTGAGGATTTTGTTCTTTGAACACAGTGATGTTGCTGACCGGTTCATTTTGTGCACCAGTAAAATATATATCTATGTTTTGAATTTGAAAAAATCATATATTTTTTTTTTCCAATTAAGAAGGGTTTGGTGAATGTGCTTATGAAACTGGTGGGGTTCAGTACCTCCAAAAAGGTTAAGAACCACTGGCCTAGATACTAGATAATGAGCCTTAATCTAAAGATGTTTGGGGCAGTTTGATAAATATAGCGTCATATGAAATAAATCAATGAACAATTGTGGATTTTTCCTATATTTAAATCTATTTATCCTATTTAAAGCAACAGTGCGTTTTAATGAACATTCAATGTGAATAGGCCAAAATTAAGCCACTGGCTACTTTCCATCTGGTCACTGTGAATCAGAGGGACTGTTCTTATGAAAACACCATAATGGATACAGAATACTTGCTCCTGCGCCACCTGGGACGGGTACACCACATTCTGCTATTTTATAGGACTCTAGCACCGTATCAGTGCCAATTTAGAAGGAAGCCTGAGGGCCAACAAAAATCGGTCTGAGGGCAACATTTGGCCACGGGCCATAGCTTGGAAACCCGTGATTTAGTCAATTAATCCAGTGGGTTCCTATCTTTTGGAACCTTGCCTCACACTCAGAGTACCCCTTGGGACTGAATATTGTGTTTAATCGTTCTTCTTGTTTCCTGGTACTTCACTGTAAATTTTGTTTTTGCTTTTGCATGAACTCATGTGCCATTCTAGTCTTGAGTCTTGAGTTTGGGTCGGATGCACATTTTCACAAATCACACATCTCCGGACAAGGTGCAGAGAGAATCTGTGCAGGATCATTTCATTCACATATCGTGGGATTGCAGGCTTTTTATGCCACTGTCACGTCCCCGGCAGAGTAGGCAGAGTATGTCTTGAGTCGACCTAGAAATTATTTTGTTAACTATAGCCCTAAAACATCTACCGTAATATAGGCCTAGTTTGTGTTCACAGAGTTATGTCATATTAAAAACGTTAGACAGCAAAATTGCCATTGGTTCTACAAATTCACCATATTAATTTTGGCTTAGTGTTCTGTCTACTAATGTGAGTCAATATGTCCTCCATCTTAATTATCCTGGTCTCTTTCAAATCTGACATGACCACAGCCAACTGAAACCTCACACAGTCCGCCTGGCCGAGTCTAGGTCGGGTTCAGATCGCAGTTATTTTAGTCTGTCCATGAAAATGGAGCAGCAGGAGAAGGATCAATATATTTCTTGCGACGCTGAGCATTCTCATCCGTATTCTCCCTCAAAAGAAGCCTCTAGTCTCCTCCCGGTTTTATGAAGAAGCCCGCACGCCTCTTCTTTTATTAATGTGGAATAATGGAGTGTGCAATGTGACGGTGGTACAAGGATAGACCCATAGACTGGCCTGTTACCAGGGTTACAACCAAAACAATGAGACAAGCGCATAAATAATAGAACGCTCTGGGATTTATTTCAGATCAATATTTCCCCCTCCAACGAGAGAGCCGCAGCATGCAATCTAGTCCTGTTTCAATACAGGTTTAGTCCTGGTTTGGTCCTGGTTTAGTCCTGGTTTTGTCCTGATTTAGTCCTGTTAAGTCTTGGTTTGGTCCTGGTTTAGTCCTGGTTAAGTCTTGGTTTAGTCCTGGTTTAGTCCTGGTTAAGTCTTGGTTTAGTCCTGGTTTAGTCCTGTTTAGTCCCAGTTTAGTCCTGTTAAGTCTTGGTTTAGTCTTGGTTTAGTCCTGTTAAGTCTTGGTTTAGTCCTCTTTTAAGTCTTGGTTTAGTCTTGGTTTAGTCCTGTTAAGTCTTGGTTTAGTCCTGTTAAGTCTTGGTTTAGTCCAGGTTTAGTCCTGGTTTAATCCTGTTTAGTCCTGGTTTAGTCCTGTTAAGTCTTGGTTTAGTCTTGGTTTAGTCCTGTCAAGTCTTGTTTTGGTCCTGGTTTAGTCCTGTTAAGTCTTGGTTTAGTCCTGGTTTAGTCCTGTTAAGTCTTGGTTTAGTCCTGTTAAGTCTTGGTTTAGTCCTGTTAAGTATTGGTTTAGTCCTGGTTTAGTCCTGTTAAGTCTTGGTTTAGTCCTGGTTCAGTCCTGGTTTAGTCCTGGTTTAGTCCTGTTAAGTCTTGGTTTCGTCCTGGTTTAGTCTTGGTTTAGTCCTGGTTTAGTCCTGTTAAGTCTTGGTTTAGTCCTGGTTTAGTCTTGGTTTAGTCCTGGTTTAGTCCTGTTAAGTCCTGGTTTAGTCCTGTTAAGTCCTGGTTTAGTCCTGTTAAGTATTGGTTTAGTCCTGGTTTAGTCCTGTTAAGTCTTGGTTTAGTCCTGGTTTAGTCTTGGTTTAGTCCTGTTAAGTCTTGGTTTAGGCCTGTTAAGTATTGGTTTAGTCCTGGTTTAGTCCTGTTAAGTCTTGGTTTAGTTCTGGTTTAGTCCTGGTTTAGTCCTAGTCCTGGTTTAGTCCTGTTAAGTATTGGTTTAGTCCTGGTTTAGTCCTGTTAAGTCTTGGTTTAGTCCTGTTAAGTCTTGGTTTAGTCCTGTTAAGTATTGGTTTAGTTCTGGTTTAGTCCTGGTTTAGTCCTGTTAAGTCTTGGTTTTGTCCTGGTTTAGTCCTGTTAAGTCTTGGTTTAGTTCTGGTTTAGTCCTGGTTTAGTCCTAGTCCTGGTTTAGTCCTGTTAAGTATTGGTTTAGTCCTGGTTTAGTCCTGTTAAGTCTTGGTTTAGTCCTGTTAAGTCTTGGTTTAGTCCTGTTAAGTATTGGTTTAGTTCTGGTTTAGTCCTGGTTTAGTCCTGTTAAGTCTTGGTTTTGTCCTGGTTTAGTCCTGTTAAGCCTTGGTTTAGTCCTGGTTTAGTCCTGTTAAGTCTTGGTTTAGTCCTGGTTTAGTCCTTTTAAGTCTTGGTTTAGTTCTGGTTTAGTCCTGGTTTAGTCCTGTTAAGTCTTGGTTTTGTCCTGGTTTAGTCCTGTTAAGCCTTGGTTTAGTCCTGTTAAGTATTGGTTTAGTTCTGGTTTAGTCCTGGTTTAGTCCTGTTAAGTCTTAGTTTAGTCCTGGTTAAGTCTTGGTTTAGTCCTGTTAAGTCTTGGTTTAGTCCTGTTAAGTCTTGGTTTAGTCCTGGTTTAGTCCTGTTAAGTCTTGGTTTAGTTCTGGTTTAGTCCTGGTTTAGTCCTGTTAAGTCTTGGTTTTGTCCTGGTTTAGTCCTGTTAAGCCTTGGTTTAGTCCTGGTTTAGTCCTGTTAAGTCTTAGTTTAGTCCTGGTTTAGTCTTGGTTTAGTCCTGTTAAGTCTTGGTTTAGTCCTGGTTTAGTCTTGGTTTAGTCCTGTTAAGTCCTGTTAAGTCCTGGTTTAGTCCTGTTAAGTCTTGGTTTAGTTCTGGTTTAGTCCTGGTTTAGTCTTGGTTTAGTCCTGTTAAGTCTTGGTTTAGTCCTGTTAAGTATTGGTTTAGTCCTGGTTTAGTCCTGTTAAGTCTTGGTTTAGTCCTGGTTTAGTCTTGGTTTAGTCCTGTTAAGTCTTGGTTTAGTCCTGGTTTAGTCTTGGTTTAGTCCTGTTAAGTCCTGTTAAGTCCTGGTTTAGTCCTGTTAAGTCTTGGTTTAGTTCTGGTTTAGTCCTGGTTTAGTCTTGGTTTAGTCCTGTTAAGTCTTGGTTTAGTCCTGTTAAGTCTTGGTTTAGTTCTGGTTTAGTCCTGGTTTAGTCCTGTTAAGTCTTGGTTTTGTCCTGGTTTAGTCCTGTTAAGTCTTGGTTTAGTCCTGGTTTAGTCCTGTTAAGTCTTGGTTTTGTCCTGGTTTAGTCCTGGTTTAGTCCTGTTAAGTCTTGGTTTAGTCCTGGTTTAGTCCTGTTAAGTCTTGGTTTAGTCCTGGTTTAGTCCTGTTAAGTCTTGGTTTAGTTCTGGTTTAGTCCTGGTTTAGTCCTGTTAAGTCTTGGTTTTGTCCTGGTTTAGTCCTGTTAAGTCTTGGTTTAGTCCTGGTTTAGTCCTGTTAAGTCTTGGTTTTGTCCTGGTTTAGTCCTGGTTTAGTCTTGGTTTAGTCCTGGTTTAGTCTTGGTTTAGTCCTGGTTTAGTCCTGCTTTAGTCCTTGTTAAGACATAAACAGAGACAAATGAGAGAGGTGGAATAGTTGCTTCAGTGACTGGTTAAACCCAGAAGGACCTGGACTCTGATGATGAACAGTGTCTGTGGAGGCGATGACATTGTTGCTTCCCTCAGAGGCGACTGTTACAAAAATGAATTGAATTGAATTGAATGAAAAAGAGGAGGTGATGCAGAGGCTGAGGAGGCCGATGCTTCTGCTGCTGTGGCAAAAAGGCTCTAGCTCTACGCCCAGGTCTTGTGCCAAAGTGTTTCCCTTCAATGAACATTCTAAATACCAGAGTAAAAGTGAAGTGCAATTTAATGTCAGTTCAACAGACAAACTTAGAATATCACTAAATATTTTTTAAAATCCAGGCAGTTTTGTCTAAGTAAAAGCTCTCAGATACATTTGAGTGATATCAGAGCCGGTTTAAACACATTTACTATTACATTTGAGTAATTTTACTGCATAAATATGAGACAATAGTTATTTACAGTAATTCTAACAGATGTGTATTTGTTTATGACTTTATGAATCGCAGACATTTGTATTTGCTTCAGAATCAGAAAGAGTTTATTGTCAATGAACAGATTTCACAAACATAGGAACTTGTCCTTGTGATTTGGTGCAACATAAAACAATGAATAATGAATAAGTCAGAAAGAGAAACAGTTTAAATCTGCTATGGGATAAAGGATTTGATCCTTTTGAATAAAAAAGCAAAGTTACTGACATTTCTACTTTTTTGTTATCAAGACTTAATAATACCATTTGCATTTAGATCTGATGTCAGTTAATCATTGAAAATATGACATGTATTATGTGGTCTACTTCCCTTTTGCCTCCAGTCTGGAACATTCTGATGACATAAAGTGTCTGTTCTCTTCATCACTCCTCACTCATTCTCCGCGTCTGGTTGAACTGTTCCCAGCGGATTGTCCAGAGTGTAATGTCTAAAGTGTCCTTGTGTCCCCACAGACCTGTCCCAGAGAAAGAGTGACCTGTACTTGTGTCCCCACAGACCTGTCCCAGAGAAAGAGTAACCTGTACTTGTGTCCCCACAGACCTGTCCCAGAAAAAGAGTGACCTGTACTTGTGTCCCCACAGACCTGTCCCAGAGAAAAAGTGACCTGTACTTGTGTCCCCACAGACCTGTCCCAGAGAAAGAGTGACCAGAGTGTAGTGTCTAAAGTGTCCTTGTGTCCCCACAGACCTGTCCCAGAGAAAGAGTAACCTGTACTTGTGTCCCCACAGACCTGTCCCAGAGAAAGAGTGACCTGTACTTGTGTCCCCACAGACCTGTCCCAGAGAAAGAGTAACCTGTACTTGTGTCCCCACAGACCTGTCCCAGAGAAAGAGTGACCTGTACTTGTGTCCCCACAGACCTGTCCCAGAGAAAGAGTAACCTGTACTTGTGTCCCCACAGACCTGTCCCAGAGAAAGAGTAACCTGTACTTGTGTCCCCACAGACCTGTCCCAGAGAAAGAGTAACCTGTACTTGTGTCCCCACAGACCTGTCCCAGAGAAAGAGTGACCTGTACTTGTGTCCCCACAGACCTGTCCCAGAGAAAGAGTAACCTGTACTTGTGTCCCCACAGACCTGTCCCAGAGAAAGAGTGACCTGCGCGTGTGTGACGAGTGGAGCTGTCGCTACGGCGGCGTGTGCAGAGACGACGGCACGCAGCTCAAGTGTGTCTGCCAGTTCCAGGTCAGTGGCACTACAGAAGTACCATTTCATATTTGTGTTTTAAAAGGAGGATTAAGTTCACACAACACATTTTTGAACACGTCTGGGAGCGATAAAAACAGAGGGAAGACAAGTTTGCAGAAGGCTGTTCAGAATGACAAGGCTATGTTGTTCTTTGCAGAGGAAATTGTGTTAAATATTAAAGGTTAAAAGTTAATTTAAGATTAAAAAGCATATATGCATTCCAAAACGTGCACACACATTTGGAAATATGCGCACATAACTTTGAAAACACACACACAAACTTCAAAACATGCACATGAATTCAAAAGCATTCATACTTATCAAAAACATGCACACTACTTCAAAAAAGAACACAAAAAGAATTTTACTTTTATAACCTTTTTGGACAATTTTGTTGCCTTTTTTATTAACAATAATGATTGAAGACCTGTTCAATCTTCTAATTTTGTATATTTTCAAGAGGAAATTGTGTTAAATAATAAAGGTTAAAAGTTAAGTTTAAGATTTGCTGTTGTCGCCAGTCAAATTGCGCCAACACAAGTATTATGAATTATGTTACATTGTTGTCCATTGACACTAAAGTAATGAAGAAGAAGGAACTATTTTTTTTTTTAAATCCAAAAACATGTACACTAATTCAAAAAAAGAACACACACAAATTCAAAAGCATTCACCAAAATTGGAATTTTACTTTTATAACCTTTTTAGAAGATGACGTTGCCTTTTTATTAATAATTATTATTGAAGACATGCTCAATCTTCTAATTTTGTATATTTTTAAAACAACAATTTTCAATGCTATCCACTTTCTGAAATCTTGACTCTAGTCCTCTCTTGTCTCTGTCCTCTGTCCTCATTGTCTCCTCTCTCCACCATTCACATCCTCCTCCCTCTCGTAAAGTGACCCGATGACTGCAGTGCTCAGGGGCCAGAGGTCGGCTCAGATTGATGGCTCAGGTTTAATTGAATATAGATTCGTACCATGTGAATGTGAAACGTGTCCCACAGATAAACAGCTGTGTGCGTCACAAGCATCATTCTCCGGGAGTGTGGACGGGACAACACGACCCTCATACATTTTCATTGTTTATTATTCAATTAACATTTCTTTGGCAGCGTTCTAGCAGTAAACTCATGCATATCTATCACATTTATTGAGAGCATATACTGTTTTTTCCTGTATAAATTAAATGGCAGATTGGCTTAAAAGACACATTTGACAACATTTTACTTTTGTTTACATTGTTCCTTCATCAAAAACTTAGCTGACGTTGTATTTAGTTTCATTCTCACTTGTTTGCTGAATCCTCTCGCTCTGAGCATCTCCCCTCTGCTGCCAGTGGATGGAACTAAATTCTTCAATTATTTCTAAAACATGAGATGCTAAAGCAAAGATACAAGAGCATGTTTAAAGGCCAATAACAATACAAATCATTACATTTGTCTTTTGAAAATGCACTCGAAGAATTGTGAGCTTAATCATGTCAAATATGTATTAAGATATGTGTTCTTGTTGTGAGCTGGTTAGGTTCACTCCTCCCACTTGTGTCTGATGTTGTCTCTCCTTCACAGTGTGATAAAGATTACATCCCGGTGTGTGGATCCAATGGAGACACTTACCAGAACGAGTGCTACAGACGTCAGGCGTCCTGCAAACAGCAGCGCCTCATCAGCAAGCTGTCCGACGGGCCCTGCACTCACGGTAACACCACACACCCATCACTGTAACACCACACACTGTAACACCGCACACTGCACACTGTAACACCGCACACTGTAACACCACATCACTGTAACACCACACACTGTAACACCACACTCTGTAACACCACATCACTGTAACATCACATCACTGTAACACCACATCACTGTAACACCACATCACAGTAACACCACATCACTGTAACACCACACACTGTAATACCACATCACTGTAACATCACATCACTGTAACACCACACACTGTAACACCACACACTGTAACACCACATCACTGTAACACCACATCACTGTAACATCACATCACTGTAACACCACACACTGTAACACCACACACTGTAACACCACATCACTGTAACATCACATCACTGTAACACCACATCACTGTAACACCACACACTGTAACACCACACACTGTAACACCACATCACTGTAACACCACATCACTGTAACATCACATCACTGTAACACCACACACTGTAACACCACACACTGTAACACCACACACTGTAACACCACATCACTGTAACACCACACACTGTAACACCACATCACTGTAACATCACATCACTGTAACACCACACACTGTAACACCACATCACTGTAACACCACATCACTGTAACACCGCACACTGTAACACCACATCACTGTAACACCACACACTGTAACACCACATCACTGTAACACCACACACTGTAACACCACATCACTGTAACACCACATCACTGTAACACCACATCACTGTAACACCACACACTGTAACACCACATCACTGTAACACCACACACTGTAACACCACATCACTGTAACATCACATCACTGTAACACCACATCACAGTAACACCACATCACTGTAACACTACATCATGAAATATGGATGGAGCTACAAGTCAAACAATCAAACAAATAACTAAAAACTAGTCAAATCAAGATTATATCATACATTGAATAAATAGAAGCATTTTTTTTAACAGTAGATCATCTCTTTTCCTGCACACACCATGGTCCCCGGAGGGCCCCTGTGCTGTGGCCCCGACAGACTGGACACTCTGAGGCCGCTCCAGACTCGTACTGATTTTTCCTCTGATTGAGTGGCAGATCAATTTTAATTTGGAACCTATAATTACCACTGGATTAAACCCAGAGGTGCTGAGTCAAAGGCAAAATGTCCTAATCTGGTCCTTGCCTGGTCCTCTGGTCTTGTTCTCCTTTGGTCCTGGCCTGGTCCTGGTTTGATCTTACCATGTTTCTGGCCTCCACAGACCAGTTTGCTTTAGACTCAATTCAATTAATTTTGTTGCGCCCGAAATCACAACAGCAGTTGGTGTGAAGGGCGGTTTGGAATGGTTCATAGCAGAATGCATCTCCATGCTCAGGTCCTGGCTCGCAGAGGTCACCCAAACATAAGAAATGTTTCCTGAATAAATAAAATAAAAAAAAATACCTGAATTATACTGTTTAATCACAAGGCTGATCTCAGCAATTCACAAAAATGTGTAATTCCAAGTTTGTGTGAGATGTGGCTAAAGCTAGAGTAAACTGGTAAAATACAGTACTTTTGGTTTCTCCTCAGCGTTTTCTGCATTTATTTGACTCCTCTGCAAAACCAAAAGTAATGCTTTTAAATCACTAAAGACAAAATGAACCAGTTGTAGCTTTTTGTTTCGGTTGCAACTGTATCAGATAATGAAAGGCTTTTCCTGTTCTGTATGTTTGTCAGAGCCGGGCTCGGGTTCAGGAGACGGAGACGGTAAGTGTTCTTTATGTTTTGATGGTAACATGAGGACGTCCTGACCTCCACAGTCCTGAACCCATTCTGTGCCGTGTGCAGATGCTGAGGGCTCCACTCCTGACCTCAGCCGCAAGTTCACCAAATGTAGTACCTGCAAGTACGGAGCCGAGTGTGACGAGGACTCCGAGGATGTGTGGTGAGGACCGGACCTGGACTGGACCTGGACTGGACCTGGACTGGACCTGGACTGGACCTGGACTGGACCTGGACTGGACTGTAGTAGGCTTGGACTTGGATTGGACCTGGACTGGACTTGGATTGGACCTGGACTGGACTGGACTGGACTTGGACCTGGATTGGACATAGATTGGACCAGGATTTGGACTGAACGGAACCTGAACTGAACCTGGACTGAACCCGATTTGGACCTGGACCTGCACTTGGCCTGTACCTGAACTGGAACTACACTGGACCTGGACTGGAACTGCACCACATTTGCACATTAACCACACAAAATTGGGACTTAAGCGAGACCAAACCTGGAACTAAACATGGACAAGAGCAGACCAGGACAAGGACAGGACGAACTCAAACGTACATCAGAATTCAACTGGGCTACAACCGGGAACAAAAAAGGACCAGTGTGAACGTACCCCACGACAAGACTCAACAGGAGCAGATCTGAACCCTGACCCTGACCGTCTTCCCATGTCCAGGTGCATCTGTAACATCGACTGCAGCGGTCACAACGAGAACCCGGTGTGTGCCACAGACGGACACTCGTACTCCAACCCTTGCCTGGTCCGAGAGGCCTCCTGCATGAAACAGGAGCAGATCGACGTGCGACATCTGGGCTTCTGCGCAGGTCCGCACCGCATTACCCACAAACCATCAGGAGCATTGTGATTCCCCAATTTGAATCACTAACACAATTGCATCAAAATTCAAACAAACAACAGCAACTCGTATGTGGACAAACTACATCAAATATGCTGTTACTCTTTTTACATATTTATTTTGAGATATATGAGCTTAAGGTTCCTCAATGGCCAAACAGACCAGTGCAGAGAAACATGGAGGCCAGATGACATTAGTGAAATATGTATGAAATATGTATGTCTGATGATAACGGCAAGTTTTTTATCTATCTTTATCTCAAATCTGACCTACCTGACCTACCTACCGTTGGTTTATTAGCAGTTAAATCTTTGTTCTTACAAACACTGAGCTCATATTTAACTTAAAATAAACAACTTTAAAGAGTAAACTATATTGATAACACATACGTGATTGCGTAGAAGCAACTGGGCATGCTCAGATTGAGTTTTGACACAAATTTGGTACTGACTCATACTGGGGAATCAAACACATTATCCACAATCCTTTAGTCAGGACCAATTACCCACAATCCTCCAATCAGGGCATTTCATGGGCCCTTTCCCAGTCTATGTTTACTCCCACACCAGCCGCTTGATTTGGCTCGAGAGCCCTCGCAGCTGGATTGAGGGTTTTATAAACCACTCACACACTCATATGCAATCGGTTTCAGGTGTAACTTGGACTGGGGAAAGGCCATGAAGTCCAAACGATGTGTGATACATTTTAAGATTATTTGTTTTAAAGGAGCCGTACTGATTTATTGTCCATGTAATAACAAAATCTGTTTTGTCCCAGCACAGATAAAGTTCTTAGGGTCAAAATGAGACCACTGCATGCTGTCTGCATCTAATTATAGAGCGTTTAATTCTCCACAAAGTAGCATTAGCACTGTTGGCATGCTAATGTTTGTTAGCATGCTAACAATAAGCTTTGATAAGTGCATATAAACACATTGCAGTGAAAATGTGGAGGCACATACATTAACTACATGAATCCCAATCTGAAGTGAATGAGTTTTACTGTGTTCACAGCCGACAAGGACAAGATGAGTAAGACGGAAGACAACAGCCCCTTCAAGGTCCTGGGTAAGATCCCCCTTGCTCATTGTTCAAACTCAACTGATTGGTCAGTTTGATATTTTGAGAAAAATGCCCCTAACTATGTTGACATGGGTGAAGTTAATGGCAGAGATGCACTAATATCAATACTTTAGTTCTCTAGCTCTCACAAACCCTTTGGCACATCGTTAATATTCACTAGCATGAATTTTCTACAAAACACTGTTCTACAGAACAGTTAAATAAAAGATTTCAATGTATAGGCCCAAACAAGTTATAAACTGAATCGTCATCATAGAACAAATATCCAGCAAAATACTATTTATCATATTTAGATGTTCTTTAACAAGGTATAAATGCTATGGGAATGAAAGAGACAAGCAAAGAACAGTGAACATGAACACATAAAAATGTCCGGATTAAATCTGGAATATTATCCTTTTATTTTATAAAAAATCTAACATTTGCTCTTATTTCAAAGCTATGTCTATTGGCTACCCTAATTATTTTATCAAATACATGTAATGCTTGATCAAATGTTTCACATTTTACTGTTAAATATGAGTGTTCTCCAAAATAGTTGTTTGATTAAAATAAATTGACCTCTGGAACTTGTTTTTGAAGATAGAACCTTAAAATTCCAAATTAATATTGACATTTTCTGAATTATAAAGGCTCTATCTGTAAATGTAACTTATGATACTTCAAAGAAATTTGTTTCCTTAATTTAGACCCTCCTTTACTCCCACATATCAGTACATTTATTTTCTCTTTTTATTTTTGCAATATGTTCTCTTATGTTTCTGAGTAGATGAAATGTTTTAGGACTGTAGCTGAGACTCGATGACAGCATCAGAGCGAGCTACACATGTAGAGCTCCAGTGCCATCGAGCTAAACCTAAGACCACAGTCGGAGCCTCTTCTCCTGATGCGACCAGGTTCCTGGAGGCCGAGCAGTGCATGTGTCCCAGATAGTGCTGACCTGTGTGTTGTCCCTGTGCAGACACTGGAGTGGAGCCTGGGGAGGGGGCTCATGCTGGACTGCCTGTGCCCTGCTCCAGCAGCTACGCCGGCTACTGTGTCCACGGCACCTGTGAGCTGCACTATAACAGCGCCACCTGCAGGTATTATATATGTATACATGTCAAAATAAACTACATTCAGAGGCCTTCCTGTTCTCAGAGAAATAAGGAACGTCTTCAGGAAGTGCTCCTCTCTATTCATACACCACTCTCAGGTTTCTTCACTATTGTTACACTTACTATTTATTTGGGGTTAATTCATTGGTAATATTGTATGCATTCATCCAATATGAACTTTTATGTTTTATTACTGAATTTCAAATGAAGGTAAATAAGCTCAGCTAATATAAGAGAACCTTTATTTGTTCCGCATGGGGGAAATTTGAGTCTTGTAATGCACAGTTTAATAACAGCTAAATAAATAAGTTTAAAATTAAAGCTTAAATCTTATATTCTGTGCAAAAATGTGTCTTTCATCAGTGTTTTATTACTTACAATTTCCCATTCATATTATAACTTTAGCTTCTAAAATACACAGCATTGGAGTGAGTGTGAGGGAGGTGAGCTCCAACACGATATGTTTTGTCCCCTGCAGGTGCGACGCCGGGTACAAGGGCCCTCAGTGCACCGAGCCACAGGACTTTAACGTGCTCTACGTCGTCCCCAGTGGTCAGAAGTTACACTACGTCCTGATCGCCGCCATCATCGGAGCCGTGCAGATCGCCATAATCGCTGCTGTGGTCCTGTGCATCACCAGGTACGATTATCCTGAAAGTCTGTGGTCTGTCCGCCCAGGAGAGCGTGGGGGTCAGTGTGGAGGTCAGCGTGGAGGTCATCGTGGAGGTCAGCGTGGAGGTCAGTGTGGAGGTCAGCGTGGAGGTCAGCGTGGAGGTCAGCGTGGAGGTCAGCGTGGAGGTCAGCGTGGAGGTCAGCAACGCCTCCAACGCTTTGGTCAGGGCAGACATCTCCTCTCAAGTATTACTGTACCGTTCAAAGCAAATACATGTTTTCTTTGCTCAGCTTTTATTATTAGAGATCTGTTTCTTAAGGTGAGACACTGCAAATGAAAAGAAAGAAATCTTGAATTAAGAGTTGAAACGTCTTATGAATGTTACTTACGCAAATGTAGGAATAAATATATCACCATGGAATGTTTTAAATACAAATAAGGAATTTGATGTGTAGATAGCCAGAATTGTACATATTTGGGACAAAGTCAAAAAAACATGGAGCATAAATGAAGCCTTTAGACCACTCACGCAGCACACATCCATGCATAGGCGATGTGTGTAAAGTGTCTTGCTCAAAGACACAATGGTAGTATGCAAAGGTCCTGGGATGAGCTAGGTTTGAACCGCCAATCTTTGTGTCCAAATCTGAACCGCCTTGTGTTTTTCAGAAAATGTCCGAAGAACCAGCGCGCCCGGCGACACAAGCAGAACCTGGGACACTTCCCCTCAGAGTCCAACTCGCGCATGGTATAGCTCCACTCTGTGCAGGGCTTTTGTACACTTTTGGGAGGGGTTTTGGATGATTGGGGGACTTTTGGAAAAACACAGCAGAGGGTGGGGTTGGTTCACGGGGGCCTTACCGCTGGACGTTTCTCTCTTTTGGAGACTTCAGGTTCTATGCCCAATGCCTGGCTCAAAGAAACAATGGCCTTGAATGTCTTGTCACGGAGGAGGTTTCTGCAGCTTCTCCAGGTTTGGTCCTTGAGTTTAAGTGATCGTCATGCTCCGTTCTGATCTGTTACCTCTAAGGTTGTGTTATTGTCCTGTAAATGCAATCTTAGTTTCATATCAAATTTCAGCGTGAAGTGATCCCTCCAAGTTCTCCAGAAGTTGACGGTTGAATGTTTTATTAATTATTTCTTGGAATGTAAAATGCTGACCACCAAATTGCGTTATCATTTCTTCATTCTCATTTTGTGTTGACAGCTGTGAGAGAAAATACACAATACAGTATTTTGCACACTACAGCAGCACCAATGCATTTGGGAAAAGGTATTTTGGACAAAAAATCTAAATAATGTTGAATTTGAAAAGACGCCACGACACAGCTATGAAAAATAAATAAATCAACTATAGTGTGTTCCTAAAGCATCTTAGTGAGCAAAAGAGGGAGAATTATAATAATAAGTTCTTACATGTTTTGTTTTTTTTTGTCTGTTTTTTACAGTGGTTTCCATGGAAACACTGATTCTCATACCTCTATACATTGACCAATATCCATTTATTGACCTTATATGTTTTAAGGTTGCACTTTACTTTACAGCACAGTAATAGCACGATAATAGCATTGTAATAGCATTTTCTACTGCTTGTTCCCTTTCGGGGTCGCGGGTGACTGGAGCCCATCTCAGTGACTTCGGGCCTTAGGCGGGGTACACCCTGGACAGTGGCCAACTCGTCGCAGCCATATTAGTTATTATATGGCTTATTTCCACTGGTTCACTTTGGAGCAGAATGGTATGGTCCATCTGATATTATTCAAAGCCAGTGCATTACATAAAGAGGAGGTAAAAAGCGGCAAAGAGGCTTTTAGTTACTCACAGTTACTCACGAAGCTTGGCCCACTTTCCGCCATGAAAGGAACCGTTCCAAAGCGCTCTAATGTGAACTGGGACAGTCGAAACATGGCTATCATGGCCTTAATACTGGCCTTAAACTGAGTTAAGTTTAAGATTGCAGATAGAATCAGTCCTATTACTGTAGTATGAATGAATGTAGAATGATGCGTATGTTTCCATAAGTAGTTGAATACTGTGCTATTTCACTTATATTACTACATCATTACTGTGCTGTATAGTATAGTACCAGTGTTTATACAAGAGTTTATTTGAAATATAATAATCATGTTTTCGCCCTTACATTTGTTGGTGCAGAATGGAATCCACACGCTAAAAAGCACAGTTTTGTATTGTTTACTTTGTGTGTGTCCAGCGTTAACCTGTTTGTATCGATTTTGTGTTTTTCCTTTAAACGTTGCTGGTGTTGTCAGGTTTGATTTCTTGTCGGAGGATTGATGCTGAGCGCTTTTATCCTGGAGGGATTTCTGGTGTCCTGTAATTCTCGTATTCTGTAAACTGGAACTGTGTTATTACGGCCTTTTCTGCATGTACCCAATTGGACTCAGGAGCCATTTTAAGCCCCGCCCAAATAAAATAACTTCTTTTTTCTAAATAAACTTTGATGTTTGTCTGTTTGTTTTTTGTCAGTTTGTCTGCTTTTTTCACCAAGTAATAATAATACTATATGGGCTAAATATAGGCCTACATATTGTCTACACACAGACCTACATATGGGCCTATATATTACATATGTACATGATGTCAGATAACTATTTGATTATGCTGTTCTTGTCAAATAATAAGATAAATAAATAGTGCTGTGGGGGCGGAGCCAGAGGTAAAGGAGTGGTAAGCATCATGGATTTATTAAAATATCTGAATAGGGTTTTGCTAGCTTAAAAACCGTCGTAAGTCGGCTCCAGTGTCCAGTTTCCTGACCAGCCAGTCCCTCGAACTTTCTGTCCAAATGCAAAGGATCTGGAAGCGACGTTTCTCAGTCGGCCTTGTTATTTTTGTTGCTTTTTCCTCGTTAGCTTCCATGTTTGTTAAGACAGAATGGACCATGTGTTTCTCTGATTGGTTTGACAATCAAACCCTTTGGAAATTGGTCAAACAGAACAATTCCAGACCAAAACATCTATGTAAAGTGTGTAAACTTGGTCAGGCCAAGTGACTATTGGAACTGTAGTAAAAAAAAAATCCTTTGCTGTTCAGAAAGCATCTTTCCCATTGTGCCCAACGGAAAAACAAACTTGTGTTGGACTGACAGGGTCCTACAGCGAGCACAAAGGTTGATTTTGAGGCAATGAATGCCTATTTTTAGGTAATTCAAATTTTTCCAGTTCAATTCTTCCAAACAGGTTTTGATTTTTACTTTAGCTCACTGCACTCCAGCAGTTCTCCCTCTGATTGGTCAGTCACATGTTACGTGAGCCGCAAGCACGGCCTTGATTTGAATGGACCGCCATCTTGCTCCCTGGGGGCTTGCTTAGCATGCACAGTTAGCATGCACAGTTAGCATGCACAGTTAGCATGCACAGTTAGCATGCACAGTTAGCATGCACAGTTAGCATGCACAGTTAGCATGCACAGTTAGCAGGGCTTATTAACAGTGATACTCCGGTGGGAGGAGTATTTTTAGGAGCGCAGTAGCACTCTGGGTGGGACAGGACAGCTGTTGGCTTCACTCCTCCACAGAATGTCCATGTCCTGCATGTGTCACAGCCACAGACATCCTCACAATCCCTCACTGTTTCACACACTTCTGAGGCCTTATTCATGGCGTTCAACTTCCTGTTATGCGATGCCTTTTTGAGGACAGTTCAAATTACATATTACATATTATATATATATATATATATATATATATATATATATATATATATATATATTATTGTGAATTGTTATTTTCTATGATAACGTTCCTAACTTTTCAACATTATGAAATCCATGTATAGTGATTAAACAATAGTGTTTCTATTGTTGAAAAAATCCTTTAAAAAAAAAAAACAGTTTCAACCCAATTCACTTTATTTTTGTAGTCTTACATGGCTTGACAACCAACAGAAAGTTACAAAATCAAACAATGAAAGATTAAGATTAACAGATTAACCAATGTTCTCAGGAGTTAAGCAAACGAACAGCGTCCCTTTCCGGCAGACCCTTCTCGGCAAGGAAAAACGACAAAAAAAACATCTATAAATGATAATGAACCATGCCCTTCCTGATCTCTGCAGTGGCACACAGCCTGGTCCGACAGCAGGGCGAGCGTGACAGTATTCTGGAGTTAGTTTATGTTAGCGTGAATGCAGAGAGGATGAGATCATGTGTCAGCTGTGCCCTTCCTCCATCACCATCCTCATCCTCATTCTGCAGCCCAACAATAACCAGCAATGTCATCGGATATTCTACTGTACATGACACTGGAGAGACCCACACATGCACCTCCAAACACATGCTTGTGTTAGGCAGAATGAATGAATGTGAGAGTGAATGTTTGTCTGTGTCTCTGTGTTTACCCTGCGATGAGAGTCCAGGGTGTGCCCCGCCTAAGGCCCAAAGTCACTGGGACAAGCTCCAGTCAACTGCGACCCCGAACGGGAAGAAGCGGTAGAAAATGAATGAGTAACACAGAAACGCAGAGCGACTACTGTCACCATATTGTCAGCTCTTTGAGGAGCAGAGATTGTATTCCTGTGACTCATGAAGAGAAGCAACAATAATGAGTTAGTTACTAAGTTACAAAAAACTCAGTAACTAACTAACTAACCAACAAGTAACTAATTAAATAAATAAGCAACTACATCACTAACTAAGCATCTAAATAACTACGTAAAAAAATATATTAAAAAATTCACACATAAAAAATCAAAATCTCTCTTTTCTGAACAAACTTTTTAAAGCCATATCTCAAAATAAGTGTATGACAATAAATTATTGAGTTTGTTTGGATACATAATAACAATTAGTAACTTAAACATATTTGTAATAATATAATTGAGCATCACAGATACATTTACTTTTTCTTTTTTTAAAGATTCCAAAAAACAAATAAATAAATGTCAGTCAGGCTCATGTTGCCCTGTGTATCACACATCTGTGCCAGTGTCTGGTACATTTGTCCATATCTATGTTCAGTTTTTGGTATTTACAGTACATTTTTCCGTTTTGTAAATGTCCAGTTATTTCAATCCAGTCATCTCGATCCCTTTCATCCATCTTCTTGTAAATGCTTTTTTTCCTGGATCCAAACGCACATTCTACAGAGTTTGCAGAGCCTCATTAATCAGGCTAGTATTTATGAATGATAGTACAGTCCCAAACACATGGCAGTGATGAGCCATGGCAGCCACAGTTTCTCCAATGCACTTTGACTTGGTTTTATGAAAGACCGTGATTCTTTCCAAACACGAGGCATTGTGCTTCTCCACTGAGCTGTCCTTACATGTTCCCATTCTACATCTGTTATAACAAATGCATTTTCATTTAAAAAAAGAATGGATGTGAACCCTATCCCAGATGAGTGGGGGGTTTCCGCGGTGCCCTCTGCCTCAAATGTCAGATGATCACCTTCCAGAAGTGAGCTAAGTTTAGCCTCTCAGGGGCCACTCCTCGGGCCCCAAATCAGGACTGAAGCCGGCCACGGTCTTTTTTAAACTTTGTGAGCTGGACGTTCCCTTCTCCGCACGCCGTGCTTCTGCTCTCTCCACACACTGACCACATTTTAAATGACCAATTGAAGTCCTGTGGTTATTTAATTGGTGGAAACCTATTTGACACTTTGAAGACGCAGGATATTCAAAGTAAGTACGCTTAAACTGTGGATTATTTGCTAGTATTTCGATGGGTTAATCTATATTTGTGTTGGTTGGAAATGGGGTTGATTTCCTACGATTGGATAAATACAGTGGGATAATGGCACTCTTTGTTAACTAAAATTAAAATGATCAGGTTCAACATAGTACATTTTCATTCAGGATAATTCTCATAGAAATTCAAAGGTAATAGTGGTTCAGTGTGCAAGTGTTCGCCCACCAGCTGATGGGTCACTGGTTCCAAATTAGGGTTATGGAAAGTGGAAAAATTGAAAATTGGATACTTTTTGATATCAAAACTAGTATGTAATCTGGATGTACATTTGGACAAGTGAATATATTTATACAAAGTATATTTTTATGGAAGTTTATATTATTCCCCTTCTGTTTCTAATCTGTGTTTCCGTACATAATCTGTGTTGCAACTCTGGAATTTCCCCATTGTGGGACAAATAAAGCTTCTATGAAAATCAGAAACAGGACCAAATTTGAACATTTTTAGAATGATCTTGAGCTTATCAGAACTAGTTCAAGAGAAAGTATAAAAAAGAGTAGTATATAAGAAAGTACAATTAATGTGTGTTAAGAATAAAAATAATAAAACTGAGTGTTGGTTATCATTGTGGTATTAAAATAGGTATTAATCCTTTTCCTTTGTATTAAAGTTTAGCATCATGACAGCACTACTCCAAACTTAGCCAAGGTTGTGTCTTTGGGCAACACACTTCACCATCACATATGTCTGTGCCACTGTGTGATTGGTGGATGCACAGAATGGCTGCCAATGCTATATAAATCCAATGCCTCAGTCAGATGACTGGAGGGATCGTTACTTCAAAATAATGTTACTCAAGTCGGAGTAATAAAGTATTGTGGGAAACTAAGCGAGACGTAACATCAGATTTATAACTTGTAATGGGAATCCTATAAAAACATTTCATATTGACCACATGAAGCTTTTGTCACAGATTTATTCAAAGTGGGAAGAGGAACTAAAAGCTTTACTCAAAACTTCTCTTAGAGGATTTACAATTTTAGTCAATGTGAGGTGGGGAGAGCAGAGAGAATTTGTACTCAAGTAAGAGTAACTAAAAAGTTACACTTCTATAATAATTTACCCCTTTAGTCACTAAAAAGTAGTAAAACGTAGTGACGCAAATAATGACTCAAGTAAGAGTAAAAAAGCTATGAGATGAAAAGAGAAGAGAGTATAAAGGTATTTGGGGAAACTACTACTTGAATACTGTGTTACAGTTTGGACGTACATATATTGGATGAACAAAGCAATACATAATTCCCATATTCTGGTATTTCCAAAAAGTATACACAGAACAAATCATATCTGAAAATACGGTGTGAGAGATGCAAATTCATTTAATGTTGTTCAAATAACGTTTTTGTCATTATATAACTTTACAGAACAGAACTTACAGTGTTACTTCAGACTAAATATTACTCAAGTTGAAGTCTTGAAGTATGAGGTCAGAAAACTACTCTCAAAAGTACTTCAGTACTGAGTGAGAACTACTCACCTGATATCAGTCACTGCCCCAGGGTCTGAAGGACGCTCAGCAGTGACTGCTGAGGAATGAATGGAAAAGTCTAATTAGGTTCAGTAGGTCTTCTGATAGATTCTTATGATCGGATCTAAATTTTTATCAGAGCTTGACAGTTTCGGCTGCACTCTACGGTCTTCTTCAAGTGTCAAGTGTCGTTTCAATCATGAGAAACTTATAATGAATGAAACACGTGCTGTAACTTCAGTGTTAGGCTATAGCTATGTTTCCATTGGTTCACTTTGGAGCAAATGGTCCAAAAGTGTCTCCACTGTCTTAAGTGAACTGTACCGGTCAATCAAAGCAATCCACAGTGGACCATGAGAGGTCCGGCTTCCAAAGTGGTCTGGTTTGCTTTTGGCTTCTGGGTCACTTCTGAGTGAGATGATTGGATAAGACAGAACATTGAAATGAAATGGCAACAAGCTTAAACAGAAAATGATCATTTCTCACCAAACGCTGTCAGCATCAGCTGTTTCCTGTTTATCGACACGCGACACTCGCTTTGTCAAAATATGATATTTCCAGCGTATAATGCATCTAACATTTTCCAAAGCCAATGCATTAAATAGAAAGAGGTCCAAACGTGGTGTAAAGGCTTTGCAGAGAAGTGAAATAAATGCAGAAGAGAATAAACCAGAATAGTTTCCTGTTTACTCCATCTTTGGCTGGGATTGGCCTTTTAATTGAAAGTTTAATTATGGAGCAATTTAACTTTGATTGCAAAGCAGAGTCTCTGGACCCAGAGCCAGAGCCAGGCCCTGAACATGGAGACACACTCCATCATTAACAGAACCTTTAAGCGCTCTAATGTGAACCAGTCTGAGGGGTCAGGGCCAGTCAAAATGCGGCTTAAAACAAAATAATTATGTTTGAAAAGATTAACCAAATTATAAAGCAACTTTGATAATGCCAGATCTCTGCACGACTAATGCATTGTTTTTCTCACTGGAAACAGGAACTCTGGCCCCATCACCACGTTCCACTGTCTGAAAACTGAGTGTTGAAGATGGAAGCCCAGAAGAAGCTCGAGATTGTGGGTGTGGAGGACGAGGCGGGGAACCCCATCAGCGGCCTGACCATCCTGTCCCTGCTGGAGCGGGTGGCCGGCATTATCGACAACGTGCAGGCGTGTCAGCAGCGCATGGAGGAGCGCCAACAGGAGCTGGAGAACAGCATCAAGAACATCCAAGGAGACGTCTTGAAGCTGGCCAAGGACCACGGAGACACCAGCGGCATCGTGGACAAGCTCCTGCAGAAGACACGCAAGGTCAGCGCCAATGTGAAGGAGGTGCGCAGCCGCGTGGAGAAGCAGAACGTGCGGGTCAAGAAAGTGGAGTCCACGCAGGACGAGCTGCTGACCAGGAACAAGTTCAGAGTGGTCATTTACCAGGTGAGCGTCGAGCAGAACACATCAGATGGATCCAGATAATTAGTTTAATCAGAATTGGAATTTGAAATGCTGTAAATGTTCTAAATTACAGCTGCAGAGTTGTGCAGGATACATTTTCCATTTGATTTTCTCAGTTTTCTCAGTCAGAATATTAAGGCTTGAAAATGTGTAATATAATGTCTTAATATTATGTTTCAGTTTGTCAGCATTTAAAATTCAAAATCTAAAACAAATTGAAACAAATCTTCTGCACAGAAACTACTCAGGTCTGAGGATTCAAAATGTCTAAGGGAGATTTTGTTTAAAGATGGACAAATACACTCCTGACAAGGACAAGAAGCTAACGATATTAGCTTGCATGTTCTCTCTGTGGAGGCTTCCGCCGGGTGCTCCAGTTTTCCCTACCGCTAAAAACATGTACAATGGGCTCCTAACCTCTGAGGCAAGGACTCCCCTGCAAAAGAGATTCTAAATTTTAGAAGGACTTTCCTGGTTAAAGAAAATATTGATGAGTTAGCACGTTCTGTAGCCGATTAGCCACCGGTGTGACCTAAAGTGAGTGAATGAAGCATCTTTCTTATGTATTTGCTCCATGCTTTCAATGAGTCACCATCTGGTCAGAGGACAAAAGTTTACCTCACTCACCATCATAACATGAAATTCCTTTCAATCCATCCCATTTATACGAGTAGTTATGTGCCGAGACCAAACAAGGAAAACATTTACTCACAAACTTTACTCTTAAATGTATGTTTGACTTAATTGTGGCTCCATGCTTTTGTTTGCATCTCCAGGGTGAGACCGAGGTGCCATCGGTGGCTGTGACCAAAGGTCCCAAAGGCAGTGGTCTGGAGGCTGTGGAGATCGAGCCGGACACGTATGACGCCCCTGCCGACCTCTCCTCCGACGAGGACTACCTGAGCGTGGATGAGGCTGAGTCATCTCGTGCCTCCCGCATCAAGAAGTCGATGGCCAAGAGCACCGAGACGCTGAAAGCTGCTTTCTCCAAAGAGAACATGTCCAAAACCAAGGGCAACCTGGGCACCAAGTTCCACAACCTCGGCGAGAAGGTGATGCCTCCAGAGCGCAGAGAGAAGATGCACCAGGCCGGGGAGAGGATCAAGCAGTCTGGTGAGAGATTGAAGGAGAACATCGCTAAGAAGGCTCCCACCAAGGAGAGCTTCAGGATAAAGCTGAAGAAGGAGCGGGCCGTGGCAGAGGGGCAGGAGGGAGCGGAGGCTGAACCGGAAGCCCAGCCTGAAGCCCAGCCTGAAGCCGTCACCTACACCGAAGTGACCAGCGAAGCCAAGAAAGAAGAGGGCCGTTCAGAAGCAGAGTAGAGGGAAGATCCTTGAAGGAGACGGAGGAAGGAGGTACAAGAAGGACAGGATGGAGAAATCAGGAGGTGACTCGATGTGTGGATAGATACAAAATTTGGAAAACAGAGAGACTTGAGGAAGTAAAAGAGAAGAGAATTTCGGAGCAAGTTTACCATGAGCTAACCTGTGGCTGCAGTCATGGAAAAAGACAACCACACCAGAGGAAAGCTGGACCTGACCCTGACTCGGCAAACTCCTCTCTCATCGTATTCTTTACAGCGAAAGTCCATTTGGTATTTCTCCAATGGAGTTTGATTTCATGCAAAGCTGTATGCTGCATTTTCAAACCCACCAGTACCAGACTGACTTTCTCTGTAGAGACTTCAAAAAGACATAAAGAGAGCCAGATTCATTAAACCAGGAAAGAAGACAACAACAGCTGGCTCCAAAAAAGTAACCCTCAGAAGTGCAGAAGAAGGCTCGTTTTGGGGTCAGGGGACTTTTTCATTGCGGTGTTCCAAGGGCGACAACATATGACACAAATGCTTAAATTTAACGTTTTTGTGAATATATAATTGTAAATAATTATAATTATTATGGCCATTTCCTAAGTAATAACAGAAACTGTTATTCCCCGCCAATATACTTCAATTCCAAAAGGAATACACGCACACCACAAATTCTCACAAGCTCAAGTTGAGCTATGCAGAAGGAAAAACAGATATGCGCAGCTGTTTTATCTCCCGATATATATATATATATATTTTGATTTGCGTACACCAGTTAGCGATGTTTTGGGCGTCAGCCCATCATCAGGCAGCAGATACCCCAGTATACTTCCTCAGCAGCTGGGGCGGCGGGTGGGTGGGTGCTCATACAAGCTGTTGTGTGGTTTAAGGTGGTTTCGCATCATGTGGATTTACCGTCAGCGTAAACCGGTTCTCAGCTGGATTCTGAGAACTTCCACAGCATCTTCTCTGCATCGCAAAGAGAGAAGCAATTCACAACTGGACTTCTGAATACTTTTGTAAATGTTTTTAATCACCGCAACCTAGATTAAAACCACTACCAATAGACACAGAATTAATATCATGTTTTAGGGCTGTTTGTAGTTATATTAGACCTCTGGGAACTATTCGATTACAATGGGTTCACAAGGACCCAGAGGAGAGTGAAGTGTGCTTCTGCTTTAGACAGCTGCTCCTTGAAATGTATCATTCTTTTGTATTTTAAACAATTATATTGTACGCTAGGTTGAACATCTGAATGATAGATCTTATATAAAATATCTCCAACTAGATTTCAATAAAAACGATCCCAGTGATGTGAACAAACATCCACAGGACAATCACATGTAGAATCCTGGTTGATGTTTCTTGGCCTAAAGGGGCAAATTATTATAGAAGTGTAAAATAAATCATAGTTAGTTTACAATGACTAAGTTAAGTTCAAATTGAACTTTACATGCAAACTTTGTATGAAGTTGTTTTGAGGATGGAATCTATTGCCACCTGTTCTGACGCACTGTGTGAGTGTTAAGCTGCTTGAGTGAATAATGGTTGAATAGGATAAATATTTAATTTAGCTTTGACTTATTTAGTTTTGTGTTTATTATAGTCTGTTGGATATTAACAAATGTTAACCTGGGCTGAATTAAATGGTCCCAGATATGCTTTAAGGCCAGCGAATGTGCAATATTAACAGTTCTATCATTATATTATACATATTTTACAAAATAGCTTATCTACAGAGGTTGACTCACGTGCACATTGTTTTTTTTAAAAAATAAATAAATATGATATAAACAAATGTTTTAATGTCTTCTTTAGTAATTGTCTTTAGTTTAGTCAGTTAAGTCAGTGTAGAAAAGGCTATAACATTTCTGAATTGCATCTTTTTTGCCCTAAATTTCCATTGCAAAATTGTGCAGTACATATTTGTATTGTATTTTTCTCAACAGAGGAAGCAGAGAAATTCAAATTTATTCTATGCATACATTTCAAGTCCCTAAATTGAGTGTAAATTTCGCAGTGAATCCAGCAAAGCAAAGAAGCATTAGCTCAATCATCCGAGCCTCCTCACTGTGTCCAGCAGGGGGCAGACAGAGCAAACCACTAATAAAGATACTAGACAGAGCTGGGTTTCTGTAATTGCAGCGGCCATCTTGTAAATGGAAGAAGATCAAAATTAGTTCTAATAATTGTAATGTCTCTGTCAGGACATTTGTCACTGGATTATAAACATGTTTTAGAATGTATTACCTGAAAGTGAAAGAAAATGAAAAAAATAAAGACAGCTCCCCTTTGGTTCTTATGAGAGCTTGAATTGAATTTTACAGTTTATACATGTCTGCTGCGGCTAAACGTTACTTACTATAGCAGTGTCTCTCTAGCCTTTATTATACACATCACATTAGCTACGCTAACAACATCCGCTTCTGTTGAGACGTTCTCAAAGTAAAATAATTACATATTAATCAGAAAACCATGATACGGTTTGTTCGTAGTGTATTGCGTGAGGGTGTAGTCTATTTTAACACGTATTAGTGGAATTGTGGGGTTACTCAGAGAAAAGTAGCCTTTAAGGGTTTGATATGAGCTAACACGAACAGAGCCGTTAGCATCGGCGCACCGTTGCCCCATGGATGTATTATATTATCGCGTTGCCCTAACAACCGAAAGGAAGCCAAACACACGGTCCTGTTAGCTCTCCGGCTAACGCGGCTAAAGACCTGACACGTCATACCAAGCTCTGTCTAAATGTGCGTCTGCTGATCCGGTTGTTTGTCTCCGATAACTGCGGGATGATGGCAGAGGACGCACGGCGGGGAGAGGAGGAGGACCGCGGCCCTGGAGCTGTGCATCAGGTGTTTGTGCTGATGGAGAACCTGCTGGAGAAGCTCAAGGTGCTGCGCTACGAGGAGCTGCTGGCGCGGCACAACATGAAGCCCCTGTCCCGGTAAGAAGCTACATGGCTAATAATGTACTCTATTAGCTACACAACTGCAACAGCATGTAACTCTCTGGAAGTGAAACATCACCTGCATGAGTCCATGGAATTTGACATTTAAATCTATACATTAGAACATTCTCCATGGAAACAAGCAGGAGTATGAGTCAGGTTTGTGGAGATGCAAGCACGCTCACTGTCAGGATGCATGTTTCTACGTTTTTCAGTGCTATCAAAACTTAGTAATATCAAATCGGGTACACTTAAGGAAAAAACTTACATGAAAACAGAGGAAAAATCCAAAGGCGGTACTCCTGTATATAATGGACAGTGAATGTCTATGGGGAACAGAGGATGAGGTGCAGGAGAAGGCATCATCGTGGACAAGCCCCTACATGGGATGTACCACCGGAACATAACTGAAGAATCAAGTGGCTGATATCAAGAAATCCTACCAATGGCTAGAGCGGGCCGGACTGAAGGACAGCACAGAGGCCCTGATCATGGCTGCACAGGAACCAGAGCAAGAGAGGCCCAGATCTACCACACCAGACAAGACCCAAGGTGTAGGCTGTATATAAACCATTTCGACCTATAGCGCTGTATTTTTTCACTTTTCTTTGAATTTATTCATTGTTTTCAATAGCCAATAAATCAATATTTTAGACTTTGACTAATCACCCTTCATAAATACATGTCTTTCAGAAAGTAGTGGTACTTGAGTGACGTCTGACTCTTCTCCTGTTCTATTGCAGACATTACTTTGTCTCCAGTCCCTACCTGGTGGCTAACCCTGGAGAGCAGTTCTTTATGTTTTCCGTGCTGGCGGCCTGGCTCCTGAACGCAGCAGGGCGGAGCTTCACCGAGCCGCAGGAGTTTGACGAGCCCAATGCCACCGTGTCCAACATCCTGGCAGAGCTGCGATCATTCGTACGTGAAGCACACACACCTCACGCTCTCCATCATCAGTGTCCAGAGCCGTACAGAACGATTAGGATTCTGAGTCACGATGCTAAATGTGTCACAACTAGTACCACTAGGACTAGACTAAAACCAATGTCATACCGTCTTAACTTAAACTACACTTTCATCTCTACTTTAAATCAATAAAATATATGAGAAATCCAAAGGGTGTCCTGTGGTGTGACATTAAAATGAAATAGACAGTTGGGTGACAAAAACAGAAGGAGCTCATCTGTCATTTCGGGTCCAGGAAAAGCTCTGGGTTTCAGGGTTTAAGTTGCAGGTCAAAAGAAATGATTATATTCACATTTTTGTAAAAAAAATTAAAAAATCTGAAAAACTTTGCCGGTTTGATGTCTTGCGGTGTTCAATTGTTGCAGAACTGATTTGTTTTTTAAGAAAGAAAAATGGTGTTACACCCTCAAACATCAAGTACTCAACATGACGATGGACAAAAGAGGGTTTCTCCTGCAGAAAACGTACATATTTAATGCCCCTGCTATGCATTTGAAAGTATGACATCTAGTTGTAGTTAGAAGATTGTGAATGTAGCATAAAGGAAAACAATATAACAGAAATAAACTATATTTACTACCCAACTCTCAATTTTTCCCAAACCATCAAGGATATAATTTTATGTAAATCAATCAGAAATTGAAGTTTTTCCTTACAGAGGTAAATAAGTATATTTTAAGAACATCGTCATTATTAGGAAAAGGCCAATATTGATTTTTAGTTTTTGAGCTGATACTGATATCGGATATTTGGCTTGATATTAGCCAATACAATATACAGAATCCTTAAAAATATTACCGGAATGCATTTCATTTGGCATATAAAACGATTTATGGTAGGATTGTGTAAAATACATTGCCACATTTTTAGCCCAATTGCTCTTCTATTTCAGACAAATCTGAGGCACTGAGGACAAACTGTACTATAGTACCGCCCCTCCAAAAATTGATATGGGACGATCCCGGTGAAAGTTGGTAAATATTGGCCGATACGATACTGGATCTGATACCCAGAGTCATTATAAGTAAAGACTTTTATGTTTGATTACCGACGCCAAAAAGGGTCTCCTAAATCCCAACAAGAACATTGTCTCACAGTATTGGACCTAGAGCGGAGAGCACTTGTGACGTTTTGAGTTTGACTTGATTAGAGCTGGGTTTCGATTCAAATTTCAAGAGTCGATTCGATTCCGATTTTTACGTTTCAAAATCGATTTTTTTCGATTTCTCAGATTCCATCCGATTCGCTCCGATTTCGATCTGATTTCCGATTCCATCCGATTTCGATCTGATTTCCGATTCCATCCGATTTCGATTCGATCCGGGGGTTAATGTTATTAAAAATGAAAAATGGATTTGAACCGTTTCCTTCACTTTGACTGTGTAGAGAAGCAACATATTAAAACTAGTATTATATCAATATTAAACAGCAAATCTTACAAGTATTGGTAGTTACTGATGGAAGACTGATTAAAAGGTTAAGGGTCAATCTACCTTCAAGAAAGATAATCCAGGAGTCCTGAATTATCTTTCTTGAAGGTAGATTGAAGTTCACTGAGGGAAATGTAGAAAATAATTTTAATTAAAAAAATAATAATAATACTAATAAAATAATTTAAAAAATCGATCTTTGGACGTACGAATCGATAATCGGTCATTAATATGCGTATTGATTAAAAATCGGAAAATCGATTATTTCAACCCATGATTATGTCTGTGTGTTTGTGCTCACAGGGGGTGAAGGTGGACTTTCCTCCTTCCAAGCTCAAGTCTGGCTCCGGAGAGTATGTCTGCTACGTGCTCGACCGATTGGCTGAGCAGGCGCTGAAGAGGCGGGGCTTCTCTTTCAAGCGGTGCGTTCACGGACAGGACAGAGGGCAGGTGACCGGTGCACTGGCCTTCGGCAGCTTCATGTGTCTGCTTTGTGTGTTCAGGCCCAATTACCCGACCGAGAGCACCGAGGAGGAGGAGCAGCTGGAGGACGACGCAGAGCTGACCCTGAGCCGAGCAGAGGACGAGCTGCTGGTGCCGGAACTCACACACATGCACTTCATTACACTTATTGGACTCCATTTCATCTCACCTGTTGGTATTTGGCTCCCGGAACGCTTTTGAGTGAGATGATTGGATAAGAGAAAACGCAGACTCCACCAAACGATGACTTGATCTTGTGATGATTACTTGTATGTTGAGCATGCATTTGTAGCAAAACAAAGCTAGGAAAGCACGTTAGCATCAGCTATTTCCTGTTTATCGACATACATCACATGTCAGGACCCAAAATATGATATTTCCAGTTTCCTCTAGCTTTAGCCACATCTCATAACTACACAAACCTGCAAGTATTAAATGTTTTTTGGGGAATTTCATAAAAATTCATAAAAAAATAACATTAGTTATGTTTGGATGATGTCGGTAGTTTACGTATACCCAGAGCTCTAAAGTGAACCGGTCAAAATGTGGCTATAATGACTCTGTAGAACTATACAACATTCCATGATCTACTATTGAACATTTCTGTCGTTGAGGCCCTGTGCATCTGTGGTTTTGGCAGTTTTTCAAAAATGCTCTTTATGTCTTCAGGAGGAGGAAGAAGAGGAGGAGGAGGAGGAGGATGTGATGGACCTGGATGCTCTGAAACTGCGTTCCACTCACTCGGTAAGAGCAGCAGATATGGGGAAAGCCTTCTTTTGTTTTGTTTATTAAGGCAAAACCAGGCAGCAGGGGGTGTGGCCACGGGAAGATGTTCTCACGATGCTTCTGTGTGTGCGGCAGGAGCAGGAGTCTCGTCTGAAGCCCGACGAAATCCTGGAGTCCACGGTTGATGCGGTGGAGTGGAGCCTGGAGGTGGAGCGGGTCCTTCCTCAGCTCAGAGTCACCATCCGCACGGACAACAAGGTCTGCTCCCACAGCGCATATTCAGTGGTAGCTCTGGAGACCAATTTGCTTAAGGTTTACGGTTTCCACTGCTCACAGTAAAAAGCATAAGCCCTCAATCTCAACAGTCAACAGTAAGTCTTATGAATTAAACATACATCTAAATCCCTTTTAGATGTTTACCAAAGTATTCCTTTGGTAAACTGTGGTAGTGGATTTGCAGGAGTGAAATTGTAGGAAGGATGAATAGGTCTGGAAAAGGTAAAAACTCTCAATTCAATAGGAAACATTTTTTTCGTCTTTTAAGACGTTTCCTGGCACAATATTTATATTTTAAGCACGTCTAATTCATATCGAGTCACAGCTTCAGTAATGGAGGTTGATGACCTGGCGTTACCTCAGGACATGGATTGTTCTGTAGATACAAGTCTGATCGCTCATTTGTCCAGTAGTGTCCCATTGTATTTAAGATTCAGTTCTTGTCATCTGAACACTGTTGTGAGAGAGGGGAGGACATGCAGTAAATGGTCGAAGTCGGGATTCGAATGCGCGACACTACGGCCGGCTGCACTTGGAGCATGGCATATGTGTGTCTATGTCAGGCTGGAACACCTATTGAACTAAAATGCAGTTAGGATAAATATATTTTTAATTTACCTAAAACATTTAAAAATGTCATCACAGAATAGCACATTTTTTAGGTTTATAATTTCACTTCCTGTTTGTAATTGATGACATCGCACTAGCAAATTACCTTACTGTTTAGAGTAAAAAAGTTCTTTGTTTGTGTAAATTATAAATACATTTGACTGGAACGAGTATCCCTAGTGTGATGTCACTTCCTGTCACTTTCTACAGATTTTTAAACATTTACTCCATAAATAGCTTTGTATTTATTTATACTGGTATAAATAAATTTAGGGTGCACGGTGGCAAAGGCGGTTAGCGCTCCTTAGCCTCCCAAGAAGGAGATCATGGGTTCGATTCCTGGACCAGACCAACATCACATGATCTCTCTGGGTGGAGTCTGCATGTTTTCCCCGTGTTACCGTGGGTTTTCTCCGGGTTCTCCGGCTCCTCCCATCGTCCAAAGACATGCATGTGTTAGGCAAAATTGGTGACTCTAAATTGGCCCTAGTGAGTGAATGTGAGATGCAATGTCTATGTCTCTGTGTTGACCCTGCGACGAGTTGGCCACTGTCAGTGTACCCCGCCTAAGGCCCGCGACCCCGAAAGGGAACAAGCGGTAGAAGATGGATGGATGGATGGTAGGTATAAATAAACCAAATAAAGTCAAAATTTGAAAATCTTAAAAAACGGTCACTTTAACCACTCGAGCACTATTGAGAACTCTGAGTAGGCCCTGGCCACCGGGCGGAGCCTCCTGATAATAGCTGTTTACAGTTCCAGATACAAAGACGAGTAGTTTTAAAGGCGGTATGGACGATTTTTCGGCGATTTGAGAACGTGCGGACTGATACAACACACACGTGCTTTTGTTTATTAGCGCAACGGAGCGCATTGCATCGCTCGTCTCCCGTAGATTTCTGTCCACTTCTGCGTCAGCTCGAACTGTCTTTCTCCGTCTTCATTTTGCCCCGTACACTGAGGGAACTATATTATGATAGATCCATGCGCTTAGGCACGCGGAAACGTGGGGACGAGCCTGACGCGGCTGCAGGTGAGCGGTAGGTGCGTTTTATGATTGATACGTGGCAGGACAAATGATTTATCCACGCCACGAGGAAATATGATAAAAAAAAATTTGCTGAAAAAAATCGTCCATACCACCTTTAAGCGTAGACTGTTCTGTAAATGTCCATATGCAGCAGGCAGGGCTAACATCGTGGTAGCATTTAGCCTGTTGCTAAAATTAGCATTCTTGGATACTTGTATAAATTTGGATCGTTAGATTTATTCTTTTCCATGTCTTTGCATCTGTATTTTTGCACAAGTTAAGTCCTAAAGTCTGTGTCTGATCTTGTAGTTGTGGAACAGAGCTGTGTGAGACAGAGCAGCTCTTCTACGTTAAAATGAATAGATTTTTTCCCCCACAGATAAGATGAGATAAGATATTCCTTTATTGTCCCACATGGGGATATTTCATTGATGCAACGCAGGTAGATACAGAGGTAGATACAGAAGAAAAGAACAGATCACTTATAGGAAGTTTGAAAAACACTCTCAGTAGAAGATCTCCTATAAACAAAAACTCCCACAGACAAAACCTCCCATTTCCCAACAAGGGATGGAGGGGAAAAATAATAAAGATAAAAATAAATAAACACATAAATACCATTGCATGTGATCACGACATGAATATGTGTCACAACGGCACATAGATTGCACATGAATTTCACAGTAATTGCTCATGAATCACAACAGTAATTGCACATATGACGGAATTGCACATGGTTAGGTCAGCACTGCGAGTGTTCAGGACTAACAGTGTTTGTTATAAAGTCTGACAACAGCAGGAAGGAAAGACTTGCGAAACCTTTCTTTCACACAGCGAGGGTGGATCAGTCTCTCACTGAAGCTGCTCTCCAGAGTGGACAGAGTGTCCTACAGGGGGTGAGACTCATGGTCAAGCATAGATGTGAATCTAGCCAGGACCCTTCTGTCCCCCACCTCCTGCACCGAGTCCAGAGCGCAGCCCAGGACGGAGCTGGACTTCTTGATGACTTTGTCCAGCTTCTTCCTCTCCCTCTCTGTGATGCTGCTGCTCCAGCAGGCCACACCGTACAGGAGGGCTGATGCCACCACAGAGTCGTAGAAGGTCTTCAGGAGTGGCCCTGTCACTCCAAAAGACCTGAGTCTCCTCAGGAGGTAGAGCCGACTCTGGCTCTTCCTGTACAGTGCGTCTGTGTTATGAGTCCAGTCCAGTTTGTGGTTCAGATGAACACCCAGGTATTTGTATGAGTCCACTGTATAATAATATATACAGATGCTGACTGTATATATTATTTTTCAAAAGTTTAGACTCATCAATCTTCAGAAACGATAGTTTCAGGTAAAATAAAGATGGAACTCAAGGAGTGAAGAAATTCTGATGTAACGGCTGCTCCTAAACACAAGTGCAAGCAGGGCTTTATATATATATATTACATTACACACAGGGGAGTAGCTCGCCTAGGGCACCAAAAGTAATAAGAAAAGTCACTTGTTTACATGCACATGTACATCAGAGTGTGCTAAACAACCAAAATCAAATCATCTTTGCCCCCAAACCTGAGACCACTCTTGACCCAGTCTACAGCAGATCAAAGAACCAGTTAGATGTGAGCGAGGGCTGACAGACGTTCAGGGATGTCAAGTCATTTAGCATTGGCGGTAAAACCTTATAGTTATTATTGGGGAAAAAAAATCATACTTATAAACACACTTTTGGAAAACATGGATGAGTTATATTTCATTTACGTTGAGCATTATATTTACTGCCTAGTCTGCTTTTAGTGTGATGGGACTGTTACATGCAGCATTAATACGACATAAGGATTTCTCCACATGTTATTGGGATGTTTGAGATTCCAATAATTGTAAAAATCTGTTTACATTGGACGAGGCCTTTTTTCCAGTTTTCCTGGCTTTTATGTAAGTGTAGTGACTGTTCATAGAGTTCATGGTGAGCAGGATTCACCATGATTCCTATGGAGAACTCTCCCACATACAAGTGTGACACTTTGGAGAGAAATAATATTTTGACCATTTAACACAACCAAAAGAGAGAATGGAGATTGGAATATAGAGCTGTACAAAGGGCAGGTTAGTCATGTTTGTCCTCATAAGGGTTGCTGGTGTTTTACGGTAGTCTAATATTTGTTAATTGGGGTAATTTCTGGCATTAACATTGGCGAATTTGAAGAGTAGAGAGAAGTATTTCATTATTTTAAAATATAGGCTGGCATTGCTGAGCAAAATTGGTCACCTACCTGCTCCAAAACATCATGTCAGCCGTGAGAATACTGAGCCAAAACCACTTCAGTTGTTTTTTATTTCTTTCTTTTTCCGTCTGTGGCGTAGTGACACACTGACACACATTCACGAACCAGGGCCACAGACTCTGTTTAATGCTGACGTGCAGTACGACTCCAAGTTGGGCTGCTTGCACTGTGTTCATGTGTGTTCATGTGTGTTCATGTGTGTTCATGTGTGTTCATGTGTGTTCATGTATGTGTGTGTGTTCATGTGTGTTCATGTATGTTTGTGTGTTCATGTGTGTGTGTGTGTATGCGCAGGACTGGAGGATACACGTGGACCAAATGCACCAGCATAGGGAGGGCATCAACTCCTCACTGGGAGATGCCAAGGTGAGTGTGCGAGTGTGTGCGTGAGTGTGCCAGTGTGCGAGTATGTGTGTGCGTGTGTGCGATTGTGCGAGTATATGTGTGCAAGCGTGTGCGTGTGCGTGTGCGCATGCGCGTTTGTGTGTGTGTGAGAGTGAGAGTCCACCTCTTCTTTCTGTCCAGATTCAGATGTGTGGCTTTTCTTTGGTGTGTTGTGCAGAGTCACCTGGACAAACTGCAGGAAGACATTAGTAAAACTCTGGAGAAGGTCAGCAGCAGAGAGAAGTACATCAACAACCAGCTGGAGGGGCTCATCCAGCAGTATCGCAGCGCACAGGCCAAACACCGAGAGGTCAGTGAACACAACACAGAACTAAAGCATAACTGACTTTGGAAAGAGGAGTGAGACAGGCCTGTGCTTGGTCGCCTTGTACTTGGAACCATTGGCCCAATATATTAGACAATCTGAAACAATTGAAACCAGAAATGTCCATACCTAATGTGATGTATTTCCTGTCTGATTATTGGTCCAATGTCTTGATACAATTTGAATGTATTTGTTCATTTTGTTTCTTTCTGGCGACCCAAAAGACTTACCCATTTAAATGGCAAACAGAATTCCTTAAATATTTAGGTGTAGTCCTCCATAAAGAACTATCTACAATCTTGGAGAAAGGATATTCCCCTCTTTTCTCCACTATAAAGACAAACTTTGAAAAATGGACTCTGATACCATATAGTCTAAATCAGTGGTGTTAGGGCAGTTTCCTGTAAACAATGATCAAGTAAAGAGTAACCAGGCAATAATTTGAAGCAGAAACAGAGTCTCTCGGTTTCTCTCAAAAGGTGGAAGTTTATTCACGTGCACAGTGTCTCCCTAAGACAAGGTCGTTCTGTCCCTACCTAACTTTACAATTTACAAAGTACACCTTTTATAGGTGGTAACAAACATAACATAATCACTACCCAAATCAGCTCAAAAAGAGATAGACCAGACTATAACGTCTGTGACGGTTCCAGCCATCTCTTCAGAGGCTTAATCAAAGACCATTTCCACACCGAATCCGGTCCTGACGCATTAATTGATGATAAAGAGGTGCCGGACAGTAGATATTCAGTATAATCAGGACCTCATATTCTTATCCCATCTGCACACAGGAGAACAACACAGATATTAATTCCGTGACATGTCATGGCCTAAAACAACATTAGAATGACATGACATGACCCATTTTCTGCCATTACAATACCACTCTTTTGATTATCTTAAACCCCTTTTTAATATCATATCATCAATCAATTACCAATCAGAGAAAATAGTAATTAATAATTAATAACACAACAAAAAATGAATAATAACAATAATTAGATAAATTACCAAAAAAAAGATTAATAAAAATGACCAATTTAATGATTAAAAATAATAATTAATAAAATTGAACCCTTGAAATGAGTAATAAAATAATAATAAAAATATTAATAATAATAATAGTAAAAAATAGATAAAATTATTAATAAAAAATAATAAAAATGATTATTAATATTTTTTATTATTATTTTTTATTAAAGTTAACCCCAGCTCCCCCGTCCCGAGACCCCCTCCACCGGCCAGGAAAAAACTACCAAACCTCTTTGGGATAAAATTTGAAAACCTGAGTAGGAGAAAACTACAAAACCACTTTGGGATAAAAGTAGAAACCTGGAGGAAATCCACTGTGAATGGGGCTCAGGACGGACAGGCTGATGCTGACTTCTGGAAAAAAAAATGCTCAATTAATTTCATCAAAATAAAGATTTCAGTCCATCTCTTGTCTTAATTTAAGTCATTACAATTTCCCTTTGAATCAGTGATTTCAAAAACAGTTTAAAAGAAATTAATAAAACTGTTAAAGTTTTATTTGCCTCCGCTCTTGTTTATGCCGTTACTGGCTTACGGTCTCATTCCCTTGATGGTTGAATCATCATCTGAATCACTAATGTAGCCTGTGTCTTGCTTAGACGCGTCTCTATCTGGCCCTGGAACCTGAACAGACACATATTGAGCAGAAACCATTTTACCAATCACTTTGAACAAACATGGGAGAACACAAGACAACAAAATCAAGATTACCCCTACAATAATGCCAAAATTTATGAGCACGTCACGCCAGGAAGTAAGAGCCCATCCTAACACAGAAAAAGGGTGAGTGGCAGTGACAGTTTCAGATTCCATGAGATTACGGAGTTTGGTCAAGTTTGCGAGTCCCTGTTGGATCGCACCCCCATCCTCATCATTAGCAGATATGTAGGTACAGCAGCTCCCTTTTAGTAAAGTGCACCCGCGTCTAGTTTTACATTTTTAGGAGGTCTGATGTGAATCTGAGGTCGGAACTTAATCTTGCGTGGAAGAAGAGGAATCACCGCTCTCCACGCAGACCAAACTATCCTACTCAGAAGTTTAACATTATCTCTAGAAATTAGAGTGTCAGGTAACATGTTGGATAAATTAGGCACAGGGAGAGGGAGCACGTGTGGAGAGTTGGTTGACATGGGCATGTGTGTACATACATAACAATCTCTCCGCTTGTGACTGTCGGCTACATATTTAGCATATCGATACCAATAGTTTAGTGTATAGACGGTGGAATGGTTATAAGTGTCTGTGAGAGACTCGATCTTGGATGTGTCGTCATAGTGCAGTGTACGAGTGTTACGGTCTCCTCTGTTTTCTCTGTGGGGCCACATCCAGCTAGGCAGAGTGATAAACCATATTATTCCCAACGCCAGAACTATTGACAGACCCAGTGCATAAATCATTATTCTATAGTTCAGCAACCTGATGTTGAGCTCGACCTTTCTGTCGGTCAGATACCATTTAGAGCTCTGACGCTCTGGGGGACTCCTCCCCCCAGGAGGAGCCGGGTGAGCCTCAGGAATCATGAAGACAATGAAGACAGTATTTGTGTAGATATTACCAGACGACCCTGACTTTCTCGAACTTGAGATCGTTGCAATTCAAAGGTCCCACGACGTCCTCAGTGGTTGCCCCTTGTATCCGACCCACGAGTGGACCGACACCCGCGTTGCCGTTGATCTCCGCAGGTGTGCTGAAGATGGCTCAGCAGTGAGATGCGTGAACCCAGGTGCCCCGTTCTGCGACTTTCACTGCGGTGTGAGTGATGAGGAGGACCTGGACCGGGCCAATCCACCTTTTGGAACACCACCTTTTCCTCCTCGGCTCTCGGATCAAGATCCAGTCACCTGGTTTGAAGTTGTGGAGGACAGCTTCTGCTGCCTTTGGGAGAGCGGCTTTCACCTGTGCAAAAATTGAGGACAACAGGTCATCCAATTCTTTACAGTAAGCTAGCATTGAGTCGTCGCACAGGGAGGAATCGGGCAGATCTCGTGGCGGAGGTGGGTCGAGGCCTATGTTAGGTGGGCGAGCAAACAAGATTTCAAATGGACTCATGTTACATCTTTCCTGTACCCGCATTCTCATGTACATCAACGCCAGTGGCAGTGCCTTAACCCAGGAGAGTCCAGTTTGCTCACATATTTTGGTCAGTTTTGTTTTGAGTGTTCCGTTACATCTCTCCGCGAGACCACAAGATTCCGGATGATAAGAAGTATGTTTTCGGAGATCGATGCCCAGAAATTGACCCACCTCCTCTATCACTTTTGCTGCCATTGTCACTTGAAATTTTTTCAGGAACGCCCCAGCGTGGCACAATCTCTGTAATCAGAGCTTTAACCACTGCGTTGCTGGAGGCATGTTTACAAGGAAACGCCTCGACATAACGTGACCAGATGTCAACAAACACTAAACAGAATTTCTTGCCTTCTGATGGATTAAGCTCAATGAAATCCATTTGCAAATGCCCAAAAGGTCTTTCTGGCGGTGGGTGTGCCGCCTGTGGAATTTGTCTTGCTCTACCTGGATTATTGTTTAAACAGATAGCACAAGATTGACAAAATTTTTGGGCATAAAAGGTAAAACCTTTCGTGAACCAATTCTGTCCCACAGCCGTCACCATCCCCCCTTTTGACGCATGGTCCCGTCCATGTGAGATCAGCGCCATCTGCCTGAAAAAATGTTTAGGTAAACAGGTTTTTTTGTTAGGCCCAACCCAAATGCCATCAGACTTCTCAGCCCCCGCCTTCTTCCACACAGAGATTTCCTCTGACGTGCAGAATTCCTGCATGGCTGATAAGGACTCTGGAAGAGAAGTGTTATTGGACACAAAACCCCAAACTACGGCCCGTAGTTTATACGTTTATTTAAATATATATATATATATATATATATATATATATATACACACACACATATATATATATATATATATATATATATATATATACATATATATATATATATATATACATATATATATATATATATATATATATGTATATATATATATATATATATATATATATATATATACATATATATATACATATATATATATATATATATATATATATATATATATATACATATATATATACATATATATATATATATATATATATATATATATATATATATATATATATATATATATATATATATATATATATATACATATATATATACATATATATATATATATATATATATATATATATATATATATATATATATATATA